>NC_085138.1:231152787-231426388 GCF_035046485.1 Aedes albopictus | reverse complement strand
CTGCCTGAGCCTTGTTCAACTTGAGCGGCATCGCCATAGCTTGAAGTTCGCCATTCGTCACCAGGCCAATGTTGATGCCTATGTCGCCCATGTAATATGGCATGTTACCCCACCATGCATTTTGCTTCACATCTGTTTTTCGAACCAATGTTAAATTTTCTTTTTTTTTATTAACGAGATTTTTAGCCCAAGGTTAGTTCATCTCGGGACCCATGCTTTACCCTACTTCCCTTCCGAAGGAAGAACTCACATTCTGCGAGTTTGTCGGGAATGGGATTCGATCCCAGGTCCTCGGCGTGATATTTATTTTTTTTTGCTTTTGTTTTGCAATATTTACGTGTTCTAACCATCACAGCAGGTCCGCTCCACGTAACATTTAAATCTTTGAAAAACTAGAATAAGATATTCTAATTAAGTTAATACGTCTCGTGTAGTTGCAGTTTACAATAGAAATGTGAATGTTTGCATATACATAATAAAAAATAAAGAAATTATGAAGACAGATATTTTAACCCTGCTTACTCTACCATTCTCAGACATCAAAAGGAAGTTGAATGCAGTTATTTTAATCTTGAATACCATTAAACTTTGAACTTTCCTATTTTCTTTGGAAATGCTTACATCAAGATAGAGAATCAATTAATTACATTTCATTAGAAGCATAGCAGAATCTTCTGCAACATTGACACAATCACCGAAGATCATCCAACGATAACTGAAGCGTTCCGCCTCGATGGAATTCAATTAAAATGCCACTTTGAGAATTTCATCTTCAACGAGGGCACTCTCAGATTGGATCAACTTCCCTTTGCTCTGTTCAGTGCTCACCGTGGCGAAGAAAGCGATTATTCAGCTGACGCTGAGTCGCGTCCCATATATGCAAAGGTGTCACTAATTAATTCACGACCGACCGATACATTGACGGATGGTAATTGAGTGAAAATCGATAAAATAGTTACCTCGAAAGCAATCAGCCGTTCGACGGCGACGACGACGACCATGTGGGGTACGCTAAACGAGGACTAGTTTCCAACTACTGAACATGGGAGGCATTGTGGTATTTTCCTTTCCCCCATTCTTACACCCATGCCTGGGTTTCTAGTCACTAGTGGTGGTCGATAGGCACTGTTCAATGTCGAAGCAATCAATCGGGAGCGACAAATGCGAAGGATTGAAAGTCACCAAACCCCCTTCGGCTGTATTCCAAGTTCCAACCGCACTAACCCCCAGGTATTCTCTCGCTTTGGATGAGTTTCCAAGCGAAGCAGCAGATCGAACCGAGACGAGCAGGAGACTATTGATTAAATTATTTAAGACTTCTGAGGCAACTTCGCCACTTCGCACCCTTACCACCGGGGGACCTCATTCTCTTGTTTTGTTGAGCACCTCAATCTCCACCAATTGGGGCTGTGTGTACTACGGCGATGGAAGGCTACTGGCTCAGTAGCACCCAATAGCGTGTTTTCTTAAAATATTTGTATTCGTGGAATCTTGAGCACGAAAGTACCCTGCTCCTCCGTTGTTGATGATAACAACGACCAGGAACGACGACGACGACAACATCGGACGAAACGATGTAACCGAAGGCAGTATCGATTGCAATGATAAGTATATCGTTTACAGCAAGCGAGGCCCCCCGTGTTATATAAATTTTATGTTCGATGATCGAATGCCCCGTGGGTCATGGCGTTTCAGCCGAAATCACTGACCAACGGGAGCAAAGGAATTCATTTTGTTAACGAAACAGGCAGGTAGTCTAAGTTGTTTTCTCTTCAGATGGAATTTGCTGCAAGATAAATATTTCATTGATGTATTTCGAGCTCTTTTGAACACAATTATCAATAAGAAATATGATATTTGGGGATTGCACGAAGCATCTACTTTTTCCTTTTCTTGAAGTGAAGTTCCAACTACAAAGGATCAAACATGTTTCTCTACTTAGCGTTTTATGAGTTTTGTTTCAGCTGTCTATTATATCTGTGTTACATTCTTATTGAAGTATCAGGCTCGAAACTACTTTATTCTCAAAGAAGCCAAGAACGTTGTTTTTTATTGCTAAAAGATCCTGTTTCAGCCATGACTAGAATCCAAATGAGCTATGTAAGAATTAAGATCGATCAGCGGATTTTTTGTGCTAATCTAACATTACAGCTAATATACTAAAAAGTATACATTTTGTGCAAAATTGCCAGTTCGATCGCTTCCTCACTTTAACTCCATTCAACATTACTTCATTCAAGCACATTCAATCCGACCAACGGAAGAACAGCATACCACAACAATGACATGCGAGTGGTGCATTGCATCGCACTGGCTTTGAGGTTGGGTAGCTCGTTCGCGTCGCACCGTTTTGATTTGCTTCAGCAAATAAGTGAATATAAGTGAAAATAATATTTGATGTTGGATAAAAGTTCCAGGTATTGTATTCCTGTTCGCTCAAACGAGAATCAGAATTCTGTCCGCTTCCAACTGCGCTACATCAGCTCTCCAATCTTCGATTATTTACTTAACTTTAATTTATCCAGGATGTCCAGAAACTTCTCTTTCACTTTGCTGATAAGTTACACCAGTATTCGTCATGAGTTTACTCCATAAATTCCACACAAAAAACTTTCAGTGAATAACTTAGAACTTAAAACATTTTTTTGTGATTTTCATAATTTTATTTATTATTATAAATTGGATATATTTCCGGAAGCTTTGTAAGGTATTCTACCACATCTAGAAATAATTCGGATGTCAGGAGAAGGTTAAGCTCCCGTAACAAGCTGATTTTAAGAATGAGTAACTCTTACACATTTTTGCTGTGTTCTTAAAAATATACTCTTTTAAGTAGGTCCCGTTTACTTTAATGCTTCGCTGTTTTAGCAAGTTTAAATAGTTTTGTCTCGTTTGTCAAGTACGAGACACTGGAGACGCTCTTACAGTTAAAGTCAAAATACGTATCTGCCAAAGGATGCAAATTCTTATTGGAATTAAATGGAACAGTGCTTAATCTGATTTTCTTTTCACTTTCTTCCAAGAGTTTCCTTGGAACATCTATCAGCGGTTTCACTAGGGATTCGACAAGAATTTCTTTGTGATTTTTATTAGTAGTTCTACCAGGAATCTTTCATGATTAAATAAACTGATTTCTTTAGGAGTTTCTACTGGAATTTCCTGATATCTAAAGATTTTTTCCATGTTACCTCATATCTCGTACGATTCTGCTTGATTTTCTCCTTATATTAAATAAATAAAATTTCCACTTGGCTACCTAGTATATTTCTCCTAGCATAGTTCTTCTTGGAATTTCCAGAAGTCCAGTTATTTTTTTTGAATCCAGTTATTTTGAATCCAGTTGTTTTTTTTTCTGAAATTCTTAAGTGATTTTATTTAAAGGTTACTACTGGAACTTCTTCCAGAGGTTATACAAAAGTTTATCTAGGATTACATCACTACTTTCTTCTGGGATTCTTAGCAAGCTTGTGCGTTTTTTTTTTCAGCACTCTTTCAAGAAGTTATGGGATCCAGCAATTTCCCCACGAATTTCTACTAGGATTCTTTCAGACGTTCCTTTAGAGATACTAGCAGGTATTCGTTTCAGAATGGGGATTGGACAGGAGCTCCTTCTGGAATTTTTCAGTGTCGTTGCTTTAGTAGTGTTAGGAATTGGTCCAGAACGCTGTTTAGATTTTGTCCAAGATTTCCAATAGAGCTTTCTCCAGGAACTCTCTCTGAGTTTTTTTACTAGAAATCCTTTGAAGGTTCCTTCTGGGAATTCTCTAGAAGATACTTTTAGAAAGTCTTTTGGAGTTCTTTCGTGATATCTTTCAGGGTTTTTTTCTTGGGAATCCTCCAGAAATTGTTTCTGAAATTCCTCCAGGGGTTCCTTGTGGGGATCCAACATAAGTCCCTTTTGGGAAGCTTTCAGAAGTTCTTTCTTGAAATCCTTCAAGAGCCGCTTCTGAAAATCCTACAGGTGAAAATTCCTGAAAATCTGACAAGTTCTTTTTGGGTTCGCTCATGGAATTCCTTTTTGTTTTTTTTTTTGCTGATTGTCGTTCCTCTGAAAATTCTCCGAGATTTCATTGTTGCGATAAAATTTTCTTCTTAAAAATTCTCCCAAGAGATCCTCGAGGAAATCCTTTAATAATTCCTTTTGGGATTCCTCCTGGAGCACTTGATGTAATATTTCAGGAGTTTTTAGGAACCCTGTTCGTATTCCTCCTGGGGAACTTTTAGGAATTTCTTCTTTAAGTCCCCCAGTTGTTCCTTCTGGAAATACTCCAAGAGTTCGTGGAGAAATCTATAGATATAGTTCCTAAAAATAATCTTGGAGAAAATCCAGACTAGACTTCTGTAAGTGCGTCAAATTTCCTGGAGAAATTCAAAGGAGGAATCCTTACAAGAATCTGCAGTGATTTACAAAAGTCATAGGAAAATGTGTCCCCAAAAGGAGTTTCTGAAGAAAATTTGAGCTGAAGTTTCTAAATAAACATAAAACAAAAACGATTGATTTTTAAGTAAAATCCTAGAGAAATTTGGAACAACTTCTTGAACGAGTCCCAGAATAAATTCCTCGAGGAATTGTGGAAGAAACTTCTGGAGAAATCCTAAAAGTTCCGGAAGACTTTCCGAAGAAATTTTTGAAGGAATAACAGGAAGAATGCCTGGAGTCTCCAGTTAGCCTAGTGGTTAAGGCTTTGGATCGCCAATCCGGAGACGGCGGGTTCGATTCCCATTCCAGTCGGGAAAATTTATTCGACTCCCTGGGCATAGTGTATCATTGTACTTGCCACACAATATACAAATTCATGCAATGGCAGGCAAAGAAATCCCTTCAATTAATAACTGTAGAAGTTCTCTATAAACACTAAGTTGAAGAGAGGCAGGCCAAGTTCCAATGTGAACGTCGAGTCATAAAGAAGGAGAAGAAGAGCCTGGGGGAATCCCCTCATCGCGAGGTCCCGTATCATGCCAAGTAATTCTATTGTAGTTTCTAAAATGGCTGGGACCGGATTATTCTGGTGAGTTACGCAATAATCACAATCTTCAGTTAGATATTCAGCTATACTGGAGTAGCTGGCGTTTCTGGAGTAGCGACTACAGGTAGTCAATCAAGCTCAAGTAATATACATATTTAGATTTTTTTTTAAGTTGAACAATTTGTATCTGTAGAATCGTCAGCAGGCGCTATCCATAACACAAGTTTACAAAATAAAACGAAAGTCGTGAACTTCTGTCAACGACCAAAATTTTTGAAGCACAATTTAGTGCTGATTTCGAAACCGACCTTCAAAAAATTTCAAGTAGAACGGTTTTTGAGTTTAAGCTCAATATCGAGTTTTGCAACTTTTCAAAATATGTAATTTACTAAAATTCAAATATATTGCGTTTTGTTCAACCAATTTCAAATCTTTTTCCATAAATTGAAAGCTGAATACAATACCATTCGATCATCTGAAAACAGGTTTTGCTTCCGATTGATGAATTTCAAGATATTGGCGAGTTTTAGGGACAATCTTCTTTAATTTTAGCAAAATTCCCAAAATTTTTTTAAGAAATGCATTTTTATCAATAAGAAAAAACCAACTTAAAAATTCGTTCTCGACGATTATTTGACATATCATATGTAGGCGAGTTACAGTAAAAATTTCAGCTGTATCGGATCATTGATTTCGGAGAATGAGATGTTTGAAGTGAGCGACTTCGCTTAAAAATAGAACAAAAATCGATTTCAAATCATCAACCTTGTATGAGAAGTCGAAAAAATTTTCGCTCTACTGTAATTTTTTTCTTTCGCGTTTTCGAACTCAGGGCATGATTCTACACCAAAAATGATCATCAGCTTACCGAGTTCAAAAATGCTGTAAACTAGTGTAATCTACGTAGCCTTTTTCCTAGTTCTTTCTAGAACTTCTGGGTTATCTGCTACTGATCCGCTAGGTAATCTCTTGGAATTCAATGAGAATTTTTCAAGAATAGAGTTTTTCACCCCTGAGATTTCTACAGGAATTACTTCTTGGATTACCCCAGATGTCCCTTTTATTTTTTTTATGCTAGAGTTCCTTAGATGATTCTTTCCTGAATTAAACCATGGATTGTAATTCATCAAGAACATCACTCCGGGTTTCAACCACGACAACCTCTGAAATTCATCCAAGAGTTGCTTTTGAGATTTTTCTTCCGAAATTCTTTCGAGAGTTTCCTCCTTTCTACGAGAATTCTTCTGAAGTTATTTTTTTTTTTGAAATCCTTCCAATTCTTTCTAATGTACCACCGAGAGTTCCTTTTGAGACTCCTCCACAATTTTTTTGGAATTCTTAAAAAAAGATAATACATGTGTTGTGAAATACCTGTATGTAAAAGAAAACTGAGTTAAATAAGCGTTACTTAAGCGTTACGAGGAGTTTTCGTCGGATTCGGAGCCTCTCAGGTGCGTTACATGGGGTCCGAGGGGGTTTAAGGGGGATCTTGGAGGCATTTCAAGACGTTTCAGAGTATTTTCTGCGGAATTAAGAGGCGTTACGTAAGCGAGACGGAGGAGTTTTCGGGGGATTAACCGAGCATAACACCAGCGAGGTTGCGTCGACAGTGGCGATAAAAATCGGCTCCAACAGGTTAAGGGGGATTTTCGAGGCATTTTAAGACGTTTCATAGCATTTTCGGCGGGATGCAGAGGCGTTACTTAAGCGTTACGGAGGAGTTTTCGGGGTGTTCGGAGCTTCTCAGGTGCGTTACATGGGGTCCGAGGAGGTTTAAAAGGGATTTTGGAGGCATTTCAGGAAGTTTCAGAGCAGACTTTGAAATACCTTAAATCGCCCCTCAAACCTCATGCAACGCCCTTTAAAGTCTCCTGAGATCCCTTGAATTGCCCCTAAAGCCCCTTGGAACCCACTTAATACTATGGAAATACCCCAGAATTCTCCGTAATCCCATTAAAAAAAACCAAAAAAATCTAGACAGAACACTTGTAAGGCTCCTCAGATCCCCCGAAACATCCCCTTAAAACGCCCCAGAAGCCCCTTGGAACCCCCTTTTTGGGCTCTCTGGGAACATTCTGGAAACCCCATTAGCCCCACCTCAACTGCCCAGGAGCAAGATCTGTTTTCGCAAACTAGATTGTCTAATTAAAGCCCAAACTTAATTTATGCATAAATTTCCCTCTTTTTATGCCTTTTTTAATTTATGCACATTTATAATTTATGCAGTCCCAGCCATGTGCATAAAAAGAGGTTCCAGTGTATACGGTTTTCCATACCTGAGTTTGGTATTCTTCAGCTGTTGTCTCCTGCTCGAGAACACATTGAACGCCTACACACTCAAAACAGATTTGCGGGCTCGGCAAAAACGCGCACAGCCGTCTGCTCAGTAAAACTATCAGCTGGTATCCCAGCAAAAAGTGACATTTGTTAGCTGACTCTTAGAAAAACGATTGCTGAAGCTCAGCAATGAACTGTCAAAATTGTTGAGATCTCAGCAAAATTGTTGTTTGCTGATTACTCGGCTGTGCAAATCATGGCAAAAGAATGGAAAAATGCTGATATCCCGGCAATCTGAATTAAGTGTGTAATCCTTTTAAGGAATTTCTGAAGAATCCTCGGAAAAAATCCACTAAGGAATCTGGAAGAATCCACAAAAGGCATACTAAAAATTCTGTAAGTATCTCCAGTTAGTCTCACGGATAAAGCAGCGGCTAAAGGAAGAATCCCCGGAAGGAATACCATGTAATTAATCCTCCTTTGGCATTCGGGTCATTTTTTGACCCAAACAGTACACTGCTTCAGCGAGCTGTTCCCAACGTGATGCAGAAGGAAGGTTAAGGTGTCCTAATATTGCATGAAGATCAATGTTTGGCCAGAAATAATGAGATTTTTTTATTAAATCGGATAGTGACAAAAACGAAACATACCTGTATTACAAGCCATATGAAAAATAAACATGGGGTCAATTATCGTTTCTCAAACATTTTTTGTCCCACCATTTCGGCTTTGCTCTGCGGAAGCCCTGGAAGAAAATCCGGTAGATCCTGGGAAGAATCCATGAAGAAATGCCGGGAGACATTCTTTGATGAATCCCGAGAGATTTTATGGAAGAATCCATTTAGGAAAAAAACATTCCAAAAGAAAGAAAGAGGAATCTAAGGCGAACTCTGAGACGGTTTCTATGAGGAATTTCTTTAAGAGAAGGCCTCTAAAAAATCAAGAGTAATCCCTGATAGAAACATTGGATGAAACCTTGAGGTAATATCGGATGATATCCTTTCAATCAGGTTTGCCGGACTGGACGTCTAAAAGTTCAGCTCTTTGGTTTTGTACCATTAAAACCTTCATAAAAATGTTGAAATATGCATCTGAAATTTCATTTCTAAATGTCAATTATTCGTTTAGCAATGCCTTACGGACCGTTCAAAGCTAAACTCACTGGACTATTTTCAACTGGGTGAAAAACTCATCTCGCTACGTGTACATTGTGTTGCAGTTTTTTAATTGTTCAACTTTTTTATTTGTAATGGTTAACGAGCCGGGATAATATCTAGTGTTATTTTTCAATTCGTTTTCATTAACAATGAAAATCTAGTGCTACCACTTTGCTTTAATGAAGATCTTTCTAACAATATAACCCTGGCAGGATTTTTGGGTCAATATAACAAAGACACGTGTACTTACATCTTAGGGAGGTAAATATAACGATTAATATATATTGATATACAGGGGATGGCCAAAATGTTTGGGATAGGCAACTTTTTTTCTCTCACAAAAAAGCTCAACATGCTATAACTTTTCATAGAGTGCATCAAAAAATCTCAAATTTTGACTGTTTGTCAACCTATTATATGTGCATCATTCGTACAAATTTGGGCTCGATTGATTAATCTTTCGCAAAGTCAGAACCGTTCGGCTAAAACACTATTTTTTAGACAACTCATTTTTGAGCTGTCATATCTCGGAAACCAGTGAACCGAATTGAATGAAATTTTGAACGTACACTAACACTATACAAATGCTTCACAAACTATTAAAACATAGATACTTTTTGAACGTTGGAAAAAGTTATCATAGATAGACACTTTTTGGATTTTTCTCGAAAAAATGTAATTTTTTTTCGTCAATGTCAATAAATTTTAGTGTTGATATCCAAAGATTTTCCACTTCTGTTCTCAAGTTATCTTTAATCAGATATATTAGAGCCAATTTAGCTTAAAGGAAGAACACATTTAGTAATTTTTGTGGTGTATTGTAAATTTGACTAATTTTCCTCTATATGGGTAAAAATTTCAACCCGGTATAACTTAATCCGCCGTGAAAAAATATTACATTTGAGGGGGTTAGAAGCAAAGGGGTGTAAGTGACAAAAACCCACTTTCGAGTAAATGAGGTTTAAAGTTTTAGACCAATTTTTCATCCCATACAAAATGTATGGAGCTTCAAAATCAACCAAATTTTCTCTGAATTATTGTAATTTTTCCAATCATCGTAGAAACAATCTTAAAAAAGTTCCTGAAAGCTTGAAATCTCAAGAATTTTATGATATGCTCAGCTCAAAATCGACAAAATGGTCACTTACACCCCTTTGATTCTGGGCCCCTCATTTTATAACGTTGTATTGAGTATCAATATATTGTTGATAAACGTTAAAAAATTCATTCAATTCGGTTCACTGGTTTCCGAGATATGACAGCTCAAAAATGAGTTGTCTAAAAATTAGTGTTTTACCCGAACGGTTCTAACTTCGTGAAAAACTATTCAATCGAGCCCAAATTTGTACCAATGATGCACATATAATAGGTTGATAAACAGTCAAAATTTGAGATTTTTTGATGCACTCTATGAAAAGTTACAGCATGTTGAACTTTTTTGTGGGAGAAAAAAAGTTGCCTATCCCAAACATTTTGGCCACCCCCTGTATATATAACGCGCTGGAAAGTACTATTTGCAACTGGAAAGCAACTTTTATTGATTTGAAACGCAATATTCGTTCATTTGTTGTGAAATCTATTAAAATTTAAGCGGTTTTGCAACAAATCAGTGTGGTGGTTTGTATCATTGTCCTGACATGGAAGTCACTTTAGAATGATTTACTTTTAATCCTCCAGCACCATGCTCACGCTGTGTACGACAAGTGTGCACTTTTCATGGTACATGTACTCAGTACACGACTCGACTGATCCCGAGTTAAATGCAGACATATGTGAGGGATGAAACAAACTCGATTATTAAAAATATTGGCGTCAAATGCTCAGCGACTGATCTCCCGAGCAAAGGCGGATAACTAAGTGATATCACTTTGATAATAAACTATGTTATCGGTATTATCATTTTGTTATTTTTGTTTGATAATCAGATGATAATAATTTTAGTTATAACATAAAAATACTAAATAATAACAAAATATGTTATCAGTTTCCAAACGCACATTTCAAAGTTTTCCCAAAACTGAGGGTCTGGTGGACCTCGAATCTAAAAATAGATTCCGCTTTCCATCTTCAATGCGACTGCAGTACGAAAGCGTAGCCTTCAACTACTCTCCTTCTCACTGAGTCCCGTTGGTATAGGGGATATCGGCTGCGACCGGTAATCACTCGATCAGGGTTCGAGACCCACTGGGCGCAATAGTTGAAAACATGGGTTGTAATTATTAGAAACTTTTTTCAGCTGCTAATTATGCCGGTACAGTAGATTTGTACTATTTTGGTCGATAAAATAGCACTGAATGATAAAAAAAACCTGTTATCAATCAGCTGTATTTTTTCGTGTTGATAACTAAATGTAATGTTGAATAAAATAGTGTATAACACAATTAGTTATCAACTTGAACTCAATGATAACTCAACTTCTCATCATTTTGGTATTGCTGGAGTAAATTTGAGCTATCATTTTTGTTATGTTGGCTCTTAATTCAACCTAAATGATAACAAATTCAACTTTCAAACAAATGATAACCAGGTAACAGAACTTGTTATCATTTTGATATACGCCTTTGCTCGGGTAGTCAGCCAATTTGAGACATATTTTCTGTCAAACGGAGCTCCGTTTGACAGAAAATATGTCTCAAATTGGCTGACTACCTATCACAGTCACACCATATCCTAGGATGAAACAAAGAGGAGAAATTGGAACAGTAGATTTGCTGTCATCCTCATAGTTCCAATCGAGCAATACACTTTTAAAAATGAAAAGGATTTGCCACTTTAGTGTACTCCAAACACTTTCGTAATGATAACGATGATATCGTGGAGGAATTGTTGAGTCTGAATAGTTTACAACATAATTTACGCCATTTTCTTCCATGTCATGTTTTTTTTTCTTGGGTAATTCTATCTATACCCATTCCAGTTTTCAATCTTCATTATTTCCACAAACAAACTGGTTCATCACAAAACCGCTTCGGGTAAACTGCAAACTTCTCGATAAAATTTACGACTTGACCAGCCATCAATCTCAGCGTCCTCAGCAGAAGCTTAATGCCAGTAGCAGCAGCAGCAGCTGAAGCTTTGCGAAATGTGGAAAAACTCTCCAATTTGCCCGCATCGTATGACAACCGCTTGTGTCCGTCAAGATGGAAAACTGAAAAACCGGCGTCGGTCGGCGGCGGCGACGACGACTACCACGACGAACAGATGAAGAAAACGAAGACACAGAGAACCGCTCAGCCCGCCGAGCCGTGGAGGCCAAATAGAATTTCTGTGGTCATTCCGAATCGTTATCCACACTGACTGTCGTTGACACACATTTGTCTTGATGTGACCCTGAAGCGATGCACATTATGGAGGCACCGCAAAGATTTATGGAACGCTGCTGCTGCTGCAGTGGATGGCCAGCCGGCATCCGTCCGACTGACTGCGGGTTTATCAACAGTAGGATCAGTGGTGGGAAGCAAGTGGTGATGACGTGAAGAACACGCTTCATCGGATTGGATTGGAACAAGCGCGTCGGCAGAGGAGGCCGTTTTGAGCGATGGAGACGCACGGTGCTTGACGGGTGACAAGTTGAGCGACACCGTGCGCTTGGCTAATGCACGTTCTCGCCTTGAACGTGTGGAAGAAGGGGAAACGTTTCGAGTCGATTGACGGCCGGCAGGAATTAAGTGCTCCAAGAAACGAGCAGCGTTTTCCATCGCGCGCTGCAGCAGAGACGTCGACATGCTAATCGTGGCAAACGTGAGACATGACACATTTCTCGAGCACGCGGATCAGCTGCGCACGGTTGTTTGTCACCAGTGAACATGGGGATTTGAGCGATAGCAATAAAATATCGTCCCCTTAATGCTAGAACTAGGTACACTCCCGTTCAAAAGTTTGGGGTCACCCCCTCAAAAACATGTCATTTTTTTAGGCCCATATCTCCGCCAATTTGCGTCCGATTTCAAAACCCTAGGTTTCATTCAAAAGATAATAAGTCAAAGAAACTTTGAACATGATTTAAAAGAAATTTTTACAAAAAATTTTGTATGTAAACTTAACCCAAAGTTGCCAAATTTTCTAAAAAATGAATATTAACTTAAGGCAGCGTCGCTGGAAATTGGGTCGACCAAATTTTAAGATGAGAGCGGTAATATGACCCATTTTCTATTAGCTTTCAACTGCTTTTTACAGAACTTAGCTAAAAAATCTAGAAAAAAAGTTATTAAGTAAATTAATCCTTGATGTCATCGACCAAAAGTTTGGGGTCACCCCTCAATATGATGTATCGGCCAAAAGTTTGGGGTCACTTTCGTAAAACATGGAAAAGTAATTTGGTGATATCTTCGTCATCTATAGTTCAATTTTAATTATTTTGGCTCATTTCAAAGATAATTAACTAAATTTTCGTTTGATGTCTTCAACTTAACGTATTTAACGATTTTTGTATATAAAAATGTTATGTAAAGTTAGCACATTTTACCACGCTTCAAAAAATGAGGCAACTTTACGTTAAGTTTTAGTATGTAAATTTCAACAAATATGTGTGGTTCAATGTCTATGCAGTAAGAATCATTCATTTTGTTTCAAATAAGCCAAGAAGAATTAAAATTGAATGAAAGATGACAAAGATATCAACAAATCACTTTTCCGTGTTTTACGATAGTGACCCCAAACTTTTGGCCGATACATCATATTGAGGGGTGACCCCAAACTTTTGGTCGATGACATCAAGGATTAATTTACTTAATACCTTTTTTTCTAGATTTTTTAGCTAAGTTCTGTAAAAAGCAGTTGAAAGCTAATAGAAAATGGGTCATATTACCGCTCTCATCTTAAAATTTGGTCGACCCAACTTCCAGCGACACTGCCGTAAGTTTATATTCATTTTTTAGAAAATTTGGCAACTTTGGGTTAAGTTTACATACAAATTTTTTTTTTAAAAGTTTCTTTTAAATCATGTTCAAAGTTTCTTTGACTTATTATCTTTTGAATGAAACCTAGGGTTTTGAAATCGGACGCAAATTGGCGGAGATATGGGCCTAAAAAAATGACATGTTTTTGAGGGGGTGACCCCAAACTTTTGAACGGGAGTGTAACTCGAAAATCATAGTTTCGAGAAAAACGACTTTGAAAATTTTACAATTTTTCATGCAGTTGTTCCAATGGTATGGAGCCTTAAAAATGATTATTTTTTGCATTAATTGCCTATTTAGCTTCTACTCTTTTTGCTACAAGAAAAAGTTTTGAACTATTTTGGTTTAAACCTTTGATAAAAACAGTAAATGGTTGAAAAATTGTCGAGTTATCTAGTTATAGCACTCAAAATGCAACATAAATAATAGAGCAGATGTTCTGAGATACCTAGTTTTTACCACTATTGATATCATTCTTTTCAGTTTTCTTGTTGCAATATGCAAATTTAAAAGGGTTCTCATATTGAAATTAACGTGTAATTACTGAATTTGCTAGGATACTTGCTATATCACCACATAGCACCTCAAAATGTTCATAAAATAATCGTCTACGAACAATCACAGTATTTAGCTATATCAATACAAGTATAATATATTTATTTATTTCCACCGTCTTTGGCTCTATGCCATACAGACTGTAAACTTAATATTAAACAATTGAGATAGCAACAATAATTTAACTTGATTATACCACAAACAACAATATCTAGAACCAACACTTGCATACTCCTTAAACAATTTCAACATCTCTGACAAAATCAATTTCTATCGCACATACATCAAAAACATTTACCGATACATAAAGAAGCAGCATATAAAATTAGCTAAGCATTATTTCAATAACTAATTGAACACTAATTCAGCTGTCTACAGGTCTCCAGGTGTCGTTGTTCTTGTTTACAAACTCTCGGAATCTAACATTATTCGGCCATGTAGCTGGATCCATCGCACGGCATTTCCATTTTTTATCGAGCACCACTTTGAATGACAGGTAATCCATTGGTCTACGGCTATTCCAAATCGATGTTAATTTCGTTATATCGATGCGCTCAGGTTGAGGAGTACCGAGAGAACGAGAAACCATCGCATGTACGTCCTCCTCTGTAACACTCAAATCAATGTTCGAGAGAAATAGCGAGAAATTGCTATCAGCAGTAGAGCACTGCGATCGCCGTTGATCTTCGTTGCATTTCATATTAGCCGCATTCACATCATTTGCATCTCTCTTGCTTGATAATACGAGTGATGAGTTCGGGGTTGAGTGACATGGTTTCACACTATTCGTAGAGGCATGTGGTACAATTTTAGACAGAGTTTGCAAAATATCCGCAACCGTACTTCTCAGCTCCTGGACTTCTTCTTCAATTGGCTTCGCTCGCACTGTTTCTACACAACGGTTGGGCCCGATATTGTCTCTCGTTTTCCGATATTGCAGCATACAAGAGTCACACATCCAAACCACATTCGCAGAAAGAACACTTAATGAAATTAATACATCTTCGCTTAGGTTCACACATTTAGCGTGAAACATGAAGGCGCATTCCCCTTCGCAGACGGTGAAGAAATCGATATTAGCGTTGATTTCAAGAGAGCATTTTTTGCAAACACTATCTTTCGCCATTGTTCCTCAGAACTATTACAACAGTTCACCAAATTAAACAGTTAATTTTAGTACGCACCGATGCTGATTTCGAAGTGTAATTATTACAAACGGTAAAGCGTTTGTTTATGTTTGACCGGATGAATTTTATTTACTTATTACAACATTGAAACAAAGATATTTTCAATCGACAACAGAGCTTCAGCAAATACAATCAACACGTGCAGAACACAGACGGGGCGACTTTAATATTTAATATTTAAAGTTGTTAAGGGCGGACGGGACGGTCGGGGAAATATCCGCCATTGCTGTGTTGCTACTAAGATGGTAATCTCAGATTATACTTCATATTTTGCAACAAAAACCTATCACTGTGTATGCTCACTTGCAGTGCATATGCTGATTGTTTTTCAGCATCTTCAGTGCGATAGAACTCGAGATTACCATCTTCAAAATCGCGAGGCAAATTGTTAGAAAGAGAGGCAAGATAGGAAAAATAACACGGCGTCCCGTTTCACCTTAAGCCAAAAATGAAAAACAGTAGTAGATTTTCAATTTACTAACAAAAGAATGTCAAGTAACATTCCCACGGCCAAGCGTCCGATAGCTTTTAACCTGTACGGTTGAAAAAAGATATGATTTTCTTAGTTACCTAGTTATAGCACTCAGTTCTTGTATTCTACACTGAGATACCTAGTTTTGAAAACGGTGAATATTTTCGTCGGTTATAATCGTATTTCATTGGTCTTTGGATATATTATAGAGTTCAAAAAGCTTGATATAATGGTATATTCAACTCAAAAACGTCAAATTTCGAGTTACCTAGTTCTAGCATTAAGGGGACGATATGTGGAGTTGAGGGGAAGAGTAAGCCGCCTCACAAACCCTCCATATGCTCATTAAACACTGGCTGGTCAATCTATTTCTGATTTGCCCTGTTAAAACTCTATTGGGCTATGAAATGATAACACAAAATCAATAAAATTACACTTCACTTGGTCCACTCATTTTGGCCGATGCACTTTTTGCCTTATTGTATAAACCAGATTTGTGGTGAACACCAACCTTGCAGGGTTCCTCCTCTCCTCTTCTTGGCGTAACGTCCTCACTGGGACAAAGCCTGCTTCTCAGCTTAGTGTTCAATGAGCACTTCCACAGTTTTGAACTGAGAGCTTCCTCTGCCAATGACCATTTTGCATGTGTATATCGTGTGGCAGGCACGAAGATACTCTATGCCCAAGGAAGTCAAGGAAATTTCCTTTACGAAAAGATCCTGGACCGACCGGGAATCGAACCCGTCACCCTCAGCATGGTCATGCTGAATACCCGTGCGTTTACCGCCTCGGCTATATGGGCCCTAACCTTGCAGGGTTGTTATCCGCCATTCTTGCATAATGTCTAACCTATCGAATCTTTCCAACGTTGGCTGCCTTATGCATGCTAGACTAGCCGTACATGGCAGTGAACTCTTTTTCCGTGAGGTTCATTCTTTGCTGCCATACATCGTACGTGTCGCTTAAATAGTTCAAGTACTAACAATTTCAATTACAAGCACCACCGGTGTAATTGGTGTTCTTTTGGGTGGGTGAATCAATTTTGAACTTAGTTTATTCTTGATCCAGTAGTAGACACGACTTCCACTGATGGTTTGTTTTCTATTCTAATTTTCCTAAGATTTGCGCAGTGGTATCACAATTACGAAAGCTATAAAAATGTTCGCATAGTTACAAAAGAACAGACATAGCTGACATTTTACCTGACATACTAGAAGAAATAACAAAACGTATAATAAACGTTACGGAACTCTGATTTTCATCACATAATGATGTACAAATTGCACACCACGTAATCGAAACCAGACGGTTAAACATATAACGATGGGCCAATAAATTAGCATCATACCAAACCGCATCACGCTCGACATGGGCGCGATTTTCGCTTATCAAAAGCACCGTATTCATTACCGATATTGGCGCCACGCGTAGCGTGTCTGGTTCCATTCTCAGCATCCATGTTATCGATGAATTTATCATTATCAGTTTTGGCAGCCTCCCACAGAAACCAAACGCTTTCAACATACAGACAGTAGTGGTGGTTACACAACGTCGTCTCATCCACCGCAATGTCTCGTATTCGCTACTAAACGCATATCTATTTGGCACGTCTCGCTTCCACGGCAATCATTATTGCCGTATTCGTATACTTTACGCTTCCAAAGCATCTCACCAGCAACATCCAACGCAGGGTTGCGACGCGAGCTCTTTCGCTTTCAACACACCACAGCAAGGGCGCACCACCTTCGAAACGGGTAAATTTTCCGGACAACAACGCAACACCAACAATCCTCTCGTCGTTGATGCTTGGAATAAGGAGAATTCGCCACACATCAGTGATGATCGTGCGAATCGTCGCAAATGGCATACCGTGGGAGGTGCGAATGTCGGACGCCGAAATAATTTTCTTGTTGTATCGGTAATCAGAACGATCAAAACGTATGCCGTTCAATTGATGAAATTTACTTCAATGCACGGTAAACCAACCAGCACGGTACCCATTCGCCGAAATATCTATTGGGATACTGGGAAATACCATAGCTGCAGGTGAGGAACGTGGGAAAGCGCCGGCTCATCATTGCTCGGTCCTCCTCCGGGCACCCGGTGCGGCGGTGCCAGCGTTAAATGATTCGATGTAGCAATCTCCTGTTCGTTCCGCGAGCATCCGAGTGAAGTACACACCCATGAAAGTTGTATGCGGGTTGATGTCATTAATCGGTGCTTCTCCCGGGAATGATGATTAGGGCAGTGGAATTTATCGGTGTGGTTTAGTGTTATTGTATGGACTATTTCAAAATGAAAAAAATAAAACATAAAAATTGAAACTAGATTTGTTTCTGGAAATCTAGGATAAACAAATGCACGAAACCTTGGATGGACAGTAGGCCGTCCCTTATTTTGCAAATATTAGAAATGTTATAAGTTCGTTAGTGGAAAATGATCGTTTCAGCTAATAAATGATCGTGTCAAAATTTGAAGTCAGTATCTCAAGGCTAAGTGATCCCTCAAGGGGCCTAAAGTTGTCAAAAATGGTATGAGACCAAAAAAACATGAAATTTTTTTCGACAAAAAAAATACGCTATTCCACTAAAACCGGTGATTTTAGGACCCTAAAGGGCCAAAAATGTGCTTAGATTTGCGATATCTCTACTCGTTTTTGAGTTATTGACAAAAAACAACCGGAAAATCAGCATTCTTGACCGTTTTTTTAGATTCCATAGGAAACCTACACTATTTTGTTCAATAACTCAAAAACGAGTAGAGATATTGCAATTCTAAGCACATTTTTGGCCCTTTAGGGTCCTAAAATCACCTAAAATCACAAGCGTATTTTTTCGTCAAAAAAAAAAATTCATGTTTTTTTGGTCCCATACAATTTTTGACAACTTTAGGCCCCTTGAGGGACCACTTAGCCTTGAGATACGGACTTCAAATTCTGACACGATTATTTCTTAGCTAAAACGATCATTTTCCACTAACGAACTTATAACATTTCCGTTTTTTGCAAAATAAGGGACGGCCTAATGGACAGGTCAACTGTTGTGAGATATCTCACATATTTTCTGTTGAGTTTTATACTAACGTAATTCCGCAAAGTGGCGTAAAATTTTGACCTTTTTGAAAAATATTAACACTGTGATAAACCTGCTACGTGATGCAATATCTTCCATAATCTAAGAACCGTATCGTTAATTATGAGTACACCTTAAAGTTGCTGTATTTCAAAATGTTTTATTTATTTTGTAAATTAAATTCAATTACATTGCTCATTGACCATCAGAAAAGCCCATGACATGATTGTATATTTAATTTTTCGTGGATCTTGCCACCTCTCGCACTTTCTTCTTGGCGTGCTTCATAAGGTTTTGGACAACCGTTCCGACGATGGTTTTGCATACGTTGACCCAGTTTTTCTTGAATTTTGTGACGTTCTCTGCTCCTCTATCCTTTTTCCGTAGTTTCCCTTTCATCAAAGTTAACTATTTCTCAATGGGCCTTATTTACGGGCAATTTAGAGGATTCATTTCCTTTTCCACAAATTGAATATTGTTTACTTTATACCTGTCAAAGGTGTCACGCGCATAGTGGCAGGGTGCTAAATCCGGCCAAAGTAATGTAGGACCTTTGTGCTTTCAGATGAGTGGCAGAATATGTTTCTGGAGACATTCCTTCCGGTATATTTCGACGTTTATACCTGGGACGGTGAAGAAAGGTGACGATTTCATACCACATTGACAAATTGCTTGCCTAACCAACACATTTTCCCATTTTTTTTCGCAAAAAATCGATTTCTCCTAATTCGTAACATCCGTGCCTTGCTTAACAGTGAGAATCTGTGACCCTGGAAGTACCTTGTAGTCCAATTTGACATACGTTGCATCATCCATGAATATGCACATGCAATTTTTGCTCAAAACATCGTCGTACGGCTTCCAAGTCTGAGTTTTCACATAATCCACCAGAATTTGACTGCGTTTTGGACATTTCTGTTTTGGGTAGGTCTTCGGGGAATTACGCTCCTTGGCGCGTTGAACCATACCAACAGTCGTTTCACACTTTTTTGCGTAATCTCTAATGGATACCTCCTATTTTCCTTCAACGATTTTGCAAGTTTTGCTGTTCAAATTTGATTTGGACGCACCTGTTTTTTGCCGCGTCCGGGTAAGTCTTTCGGTGTGTTATGCATACCGAATCGTTTGATAGCATTTTGGACAACAAAAACCCTAACACATTCAATTTTTGCTAATTTTCTTAGCGATGATCATTTTTCCTTGCAGTGCCTGGTCACAATCGATTTTCGCTTCTCCTCCGTAAACCCTCGCATTGTTCCACTTGAGGAAAAACTTTAACTTTTAATGAAGGTTATCGTTTGTTAACAACGTTAGCAACACATAGACACAAAGCAGTTAACAAAATAAGGCATAGTCTTTTTAATACAGAGCCTCAAAGGTGTACTCATAATTAACGATACAGTCCTTAGCATCTATGGAAGACATCTTAGAGAATTCCAAAAAGTTTCAGGCATAATAACCAAAAATATGTCAATATTGTCAATGTTGCTTACGTCATTTTGCAGAATTACGGAAGCATACAACAACTGATGTTCCCAGTGGTTCTTAAAACCGCGAGAGTCATGCGGAGAACTCGAGAGCTGAAAGTTTGAGGATGTGGAGACATTTATTTTCGGAGCAGGTTTTAGAGGCGTTTCCGGGGGATGAGGAGTTTATTGAAGGTATAGCAGAGAGATTTTTGACGGATATTTGAGGCATTACGGAGGCGTTTTCTGGAGTTTCGGATGGTCTGAGTTGCGTAACATGGGATCCAAAAGAGTTTTCGAAGGATTTCGGATACATTTCAGGTCGCTTCAGAGGATTTTTTTGCGGGTTTTAGAGGCATTTCAGATGCGTGTTCGGTGTATTCTGAAGGTCTCACGTGCGTTACATTGAGTACGTGGAATTTAGAGGAGTTTCGGAAACATTTTATGTAGTTTCAGAGGATTTTCAGAGATCCCTGAAATGCCTTGGAACGCTCCTGAAACCTTTAAAATCCCATTGAAATGTCCATGAGACTCCCGGAATCAAATTGAAATGCCCCAGAAAGCCATTTGACTTGAAAGTTCTACTGGAACCCCCACTGATGCAACCCTGACCTGAAACACCTCAAAACGCCACTAAAACTTCCAAAATTCCATTGAATCCGTGCACTACGCCAGCGTGCCAATTTTATTACGTGAACTTGTTGTTAACAGTGATTGTTCTGAAGATTTTCTGTCGGAAAGTTGATTTTGAACGAGTTTACTCCACTGAGCCCATCTTGTTTTTGGCGTAACGTCCCAACCGAAACCAAACCTGCATCTCAACTTGTTATATGAAAAGTAGTTATTAACTAAGAGCTTCCTCCGGCAATGACCTTGTGTTTATCGTATCGCAGGCAAGCAGATACTCACTGTCCAAGGAAGTTAAGGAAATTTCCATGAAATTTTTTTTTGGAGTGACCGGGAATCGAACCTGATACGCTCAGCAACATGGACGTTGTGGGTCGCCGAAAATCATTGCCGTCAAACCAATTTGTAATATATTACCATCGTGTACGTTCAAGGGGGATAAATGGATTTAAAATGGGGGATAAGGCAGTTTGGTGGAGTTTTAAGGAGATTTAAGGGGCGAATCCATGGGTATTTGAGGGAAGAAGAAACTTATTGATTGCATTTATTCCACAAACAAAATCAGTCCTATTAGTTGCCTGCTGACCACCTTCACTACCATTACAGGCCGATCAATATGAATACGATAATTACAAGCTAGGGTATGACTTTTTGCCTTTCTCGTACACTAAGTGTACTGGAAAGGCTATATGTTCACTCCAAAAATGACTTTGTGATAGAAGGCCCGGAGGGTCAAACCACATATACCAATCGACTCAGCTCGACGAATTGAGGTGATGTCTGTGTGTGTGTATGTGTGTGTGTATGTGTGTGCGTGTGTGTGTGCGTGTGTGTGTGTGTCTGTATGTGTGTGTACAAAAAAACTCACATCACTTTTTGGCAGTAAACCTCATCCGATTTCAATGACCGACGGTTCATTTGACGCGGAATCTGGTCCCACTGTTTCCTATTGAAAATGGTTCGGATCGGTTAAGCCGTTCCGAAGATATGGCCATTTAGATGTTCCGGAACGGTACCCCAGGAAGGGACCAGATATGAGAATGCATCAAACCTATGCATGCGACACATCAAACCACGGCATTTTCGATAACCTGATGAGCGGTAAGCAGAAAAATAGTCTAAGACCATATCTGAACCGGTAGTGTTCCGGAACCGGTTCCGGGTGTCCCGCCGGAAGTGGTAAATATCAAAGTGAACCAAACCCATGCATAAGACACATCAAACCACGGCATTTTCGATAACCTGATGAGCGGTAAGCAGAAATATAGTCTCAGACCATATCTGAACCGGTAGTGTTCCCGAACCGGTTCTGGGCGTCCCGCTGGAAGTGGCCAAATATACAATTGAACCAAACCCATGCAAGCGACACATCAAACCACGGCATTTACGATGACCTGATGGACAATGAGCAGGAAAACCATCTCAGACCATATCTGAACCGGCAGTGTTCCGGAACCGGTTCTAGGCGTCCCGCTGGAAGTGGCCAAATATACAATTGAACCAAACCCATGCATGCGGCACATCAAACCACGGCATTTTCGATGACCTGATGGATAATCAGCAGGAAAATCATCTCAGACCATATCTGAACCGGTAGTGTTCCGGAACCGGTTCTAGTCGTCCCGCTGGAAGTGGCCAAATATACAAGTGAACCAAACCCATGCATGCGGCACATCAAACCACGGCATTTCCGATAACCTGATGAGCGGTAAGCAGGAAAATAGTCTCAGATCATATCTGAACCGGTAGTGTTCCGGAACTGGTTTTAGGCGTCCCGCTGGAAGTGGACAAATATACAATTGAACCAAACCTATACATACGATTCATCACACCACGGCATTTTCGATGACCTGATGGACAATGAGCAGGAAAACTATCTCAGACCATATCTGAACCGGTAGTGTTCCGGAACCCGTTCCGGGATTCCCGCCGAAGTGGTTAAATCTGAAAGAGAAACAAATCCGTACATGCGTCACATCAAATAGCGGCTTTTTAGATTACCTAATGAACGGCCAGCAAGTGTTTCGGAATCGGTTTTAAGTGGCCGGAAGAGTAAACCAAATCCAGGCATGTGACCCATCAAATCGTGGCTTTTGCGATAACCTGATGAACAGTTAGCTAGAAAATAGCCTTACGTCACACTAAAGACAACTGGTAGTGTTCCGGAATTGGTTCCGAGAGTCCCGTCGGAATTGTCGAACCCTGCATGTGACACCTTCAATTTGCAGCGTTTTTGGTTAACCGATGAGCAGTTAACAAGGCAATAATGTTAGACCATATTTGGTTCAGCCGCTAGTTACCCGGAATCAGATCCGGGTAGTAAAATTAAAATTTAACCAAACCCATGGATGCGGTACATCAAATCACGACCAGTCTTGTAAAACCTGTATCCGCAATAATCGGGACACAGAAATACAGCTATAAATCTGTAATAGATATACAAAAAAAAATGCTCAAATTTGGCCTAATAATATCCTAAGATGTGTTCATTACACCTACAAAATTTCATGTGAATCGGTGATGTACTTTTTGTTGATGCAATGAAAGAGTAAAATGTGCGCCATTGAATTTTGTACAGCTCCTAGTTTTGCTTGTCAGCGCTGAAACTTTTGAATTTTGCAAAGAAAATGGTTATAATTTTAAACACAAACCTCTCAATGAATTCATTGCATACGCAAAATTTCAAAAGAATCGATGCACTATTAACAATTTTATAGTCGAAACATTTATTGGGACTGAACGCGATTTTAGCTCCTCAGACAGCAATTAGTCAGCACCCCTTATTGTTTCGATTGTAGTGTTGAAAGTACTATACCAATAATCATCAAATTTTGCAGACATAGTATACAAATAATCAACTACCTTCTGTGAAAATTTCATGAAAATTGGCAGAGAAATTTGAAAGTTATGAATAGGCAAACATCGCACATGAAAAACACGAAAAATTTTCACTAACACTCACCCTTATCGACACAAGTAGCTTTCAAACCAATCGATAAAAGTTGATGAAATTTTGCAAGAAAGTGTCTCTATAAGTATCATAACTGCTAACGAAATTTCATAATTATCATCACAGAACTTTGAAATGTAGCCTAAAAGAACCATCTACTATGCGAATTAAAAATGGTCATGATTGTACAAAATGCTTAAAACCACGTCTGTTTGTTTTTCATCCACAGTTAAAAGTAATGCATCAATTTTTATGAATTTGGCACTAATAATAAACATACATCAAAGAGTTCTGAGTCAATTATTTGGCCAATTTTACCGATTCATTACAGATCTACAGCCGTACTTCTGTGTCCCGATTATTGCGGATACAGGCTTTAAACATTCGACACTTTTTACTACCTTCATTTCGTTGCCGTAGACAGGTGTCAGTCGGCTTTGTTACATTCGTGCGCTATCGTTACTTCTTACCTACACACAACACGAGTAGTAGAAAGAAGATCAATAAATATAAGAAAGGGTCAAATCAATGTCACCTGACACGATGACATGTGTCTAATTCTAGCTTTACGCATAGATTTTTAGCCAATTCCGATTATGAATGTTAATATTAGTTTATTATTGCATGTTGCATTGAATACGACACACAGATGGGCAACATAGCTCTTATTATGGAAGAAGAGAGGAATAACAAAAGCCGAACCGTCTCCCGAAGTTACTATCGTGGTGAAGTGCATTCGTTTGACATTTTTGTTTCGAACAGTAGTTTGATTGCTTGTGTTGCGAATTTCGGAGACAAAGGAGACCGAATATCGATGAAAAGGTTCAAATGACTGTGATCTCTAACAAGACTGATCACGACTTATCGACAACCTGATGGAAAAATAGGGTCAGACCACATTAGATTCCCGGTAGTGTTGCGGGTTCAGCTGTGGCTTCGAAAGTGGTTAGAAGTAGAAGTGAAGCAAACCCATTCATGCGATATATCAAATCGCGGTGATTAGGTAAAGGTGAATAAATAGCAATAAAATATTCTCAGACCATAATTGGGACAACCGGTAGTGTCATGGTCCATGACTCATGGAATCAGATCCGGCTATCCCACCGAAAATTACCAAATATAAAAATGAACCAAACCCATACATACGACACATCAGATCGCAGATTTTTTGATAATCTAATGAACGGTTAGCAAGAAAATAGCCTTAGATCACATTAGAGACTAGCTGTTGTGTAGCAAAACCAACGTTCATGTGAAAAAATAAATCGTGGCTTTGTTTAATGGCCTGATTAACATTAGGTATGGGAACGTCCATAAATTACGTCACGCTAAATTTGACTATTTTCAACCCCCCCTCCCCCCTATGTCACACTTTTTGTATGGGGCCTCCGACATTTTTGTATGGGTCGTCACGCTTTGCTGAACCCCCCCTCCCCCCTCAAAGCGTGACGTAATTTATGGACGTTCCCTATGAACAACAGTGACGAATAGGTCTAAGTTCTCATATATGAGAACAAAATATAGAAAAAAATAAAGCGATCTCATCAAATCGTACCATTTCAGATTCCTAAGGTGTAAATTTATAGCAGGATGGGTCAGCGTTGAATGGAAAAATAAGAATTTGATCGCGTCAACAGAAGATGGTGGCTGTTTTAAGGAATTTTGAGCTCTAAAACTATGTAAAATAAGTGTATTTGATATGGGAAATATGTTCGGAGTCCACCAGAATATCCAAGATAGCGGTCCAAAGTCCAAGATAATGGCCCAGTATTCAAGTTAGTGCCTACTTTATAGGATTTTTAATTCTTGCATTATGGGCATATTTTGTATGAAAATATGTCCAGAATTCAAAATTTGTAATCAGAAAACCCAATCTATGCGCTGTTTCACAAGGTCTGCAATATGACTATAGTTTGAATGGGGAAGAATGCCGGTCTTCGTCCAAAACTGGTAAGCAGAAAAAAATAAACGACATGCCAAAATTCAATACGGCGACTATTTTATGTAATTTTAGGTGCAGAGTCCAAAAATGAATACCAGAACATCCAAGATGGTGCCTCAATGTCCAAGATGGGGGTTAGTTTAGTTGGGGTAGATATCCGGAGTCATAAAATGATGACCGGAAAATCTGAAATGACGTTTCAAAATTTTGCGGCATGACACTTGTTTGGTTTGAGTTTTGGATCGTTGTCTTATATTTTCTGAATATTGGATGTTATGCTAATATAAAATGTATCCATATTGAGTAGATTTAGCTAGCAGTTTTCATTTTGTATTTATGACAATGTCATCAACATGTCGCTCGAGTTTTGTTGAAATGATATTTTAAAGCACGAGAAAGGCACCATCACCGCTAGGTGGATTAATTAGGGTTTTTTTTCTGTACAGCCTAGGCTTTATTTTATTGTTAGACTTTTCCTACAAAACTTGACTTCCTCATGCGAGAAATGCAAAGCAGTGGAATTACTCATACTAAACCCCATTCATATGTCAATCGTAATGTGGAGCGTGGAGATGCAACCACCATTTTGCGCAGATGTTTAAGGTGAAACATCAAGAAATCCCATTGCAATTTTGCAAACAAACTTTAGAGGCACAAATCTGACGAACGAAGCATCGAACCAAGCCGCACTTGATTATCCTGGCTTTGCTCACTTGCAAAAAGAGGCAGCTTTTCCAAATCGAGCGGATTTGTTTACGATTTTTTAAGATTTGTGCTCTTGAAAACGTGAGTAGGGGTTCAAGTCGGCCATTGTGGCAGCCATATTGGTATTCTTTGAAGTTTCTCCTCAAGACGGGTTTGAATAAACTTTGTTCTGGGTTTATGCGATCAATTTTTATTTTTACCATTCTATTGTCTATTTACAATTCAGGAATTTTGAATTATTGTGGGCTAACGTTTGCCGTAAAATATTAGTTTGATGAGTGCGGGAATTTAGGGAAACTAATGTGAAGGTGGCGCAAACTCCAACGGTCGTTTTGTTTTCCGCGCCTGGGCGGTGATGCGCACGCGTATGGGGATATCCCGCCTGAGAACGGTGGGTGGCTGTCTCCACTGAATCGCAACTGGGAGGAGGCGGAAAAGGAGGACCCAAGAGAGTGAGCGCACCTTCGGAGGCGGAGATAGACTCGGCGAGGAAAATAGTCGTCAGTTGTTAGACAGCAGCAAAGTAAAGCGGTGAAATATATTGGAGGCTGTAACCCTCACGTAATCCTGCCGCGTTTCGGTGAGGAAAAAGTGTGTGTTGGCCAAGCTAAGCCAAAAGTAGACCAGTTGCATGGCTGTGAATAGGGGAATTTGCCTCGCGGGACCTCCGGAGACACCCTTGGATCACGACACTCCATCGTCCACCGTATTACGGCCCAGTGCGACACCTCGTGGACCATGATCACGGTCCGCCAGTCGTTAATCGTATAGCTGGGTTGTGCTCATCGAGGGCCTTGCCCCCTCAAGTATTTTTCCACATTTCGGCGCTCAGCAAACCCAGGACATCTTCTGGCCGGTTCGTATCACCATCGCGGCCAGCCGGTCGAGGCTCGGTCGTAGCAAGTCGTCCAACTCGGACTGAAGTTCCATTCCACGTGCCCGAAGCCATCGCCATCCCGGCCCATCGTTCAGTGCCGGCCATTTTGGTCCCAAGCCCCGGCAATTCCATGTGTCCGAAGCTCAACCACCGGCCACGCCAAGAACATTTCCTCCGGTCGCAGCCATCACCCAACAACCCAAGCCGAAGCCATCACCGGTCCGAGCGCTCGGTACTGGAAACCCGGATTGCTCCCCACCGTTGCCACCGCCACTGCTCCAAGCTGCCACCGTCGTCGCCCCGCCGCCCGCCACCGAAGTCATCCGCATCGTCACTGAAGCGTGTCTGCCCAGGGTCGGCGTTTATACGAATCTACAATAAACCGTTTAACCGTGAGTATTGCTATTGTTTAGGTTCCTGCACTCCGAAAACTCCCCCTTCGTCCGTTCGCCCTGAGACCCAATTCCAGAAGAGGCCGTGAGAGCACACCTCAGAGGCTGCCGCCGACTCAGACCAGCTGCCTGGGGTTTTGGGCCGGTTTCCCTGAAACCGAGCCGAGAGGTTCTGGGGCCAAAAATAAGGGTCTTATAGCTTTATGCAGTGAGTGCACGTTGTTACCGCTCCTCGAAGACGTGTGTATCGAGACCCAGAGGGGGAATCGATCTAAACCTCAGGCTGCTGGGCCAGCCAACGAGGCGTGCACAAAAGGCCTCTTTTGTGCCCTTGAGTCCCAGGGTCGTTGTGGAGGTAGTGGGGAGGTCTTCGGATTTATTTAGCCAGCTAGAATATGGGGATTAGTTTTTGAGCCTTATATTACTTACTCCGAGGCACGAAAAGCGAATGCTGTGTCCAGCAATAGCGGCGTGGGGTAGCCGGCAACCGGTGCCGGTCTCGTAGCGGCGTGCGCCGCCCCAGGCTATGGGCTAGCAGGCGATCAGCGAGGTTGAAGGTGGTGGTTTGGAAGCGGCGTACTTCGCGGCGGCGGCGGCGGCGAGGGGCTAGCAGACGGTCGGCGAGGTCGACGGTGTCGGATCCGTAGAGGCGGGCACCGTAATGGCGGCGAGGGGCTGGTAGGCAACCGGCGGGGTCAACGGTGTCGGTTCCGTAGCGGCGTCCACCGCGGCGGCGGCAAGGAGTTGGTGAAAGACCTCACGATAGTGGCGAGCTTGGCTTGATCTACTCCGGCGGCAAGAATGGGGACCCGTGCAGTGGTCTTTGGGGCCAGACGGTACTTCCGGCACAGTGAAACACCAGCAGGTTTTCAGGCGGGGACGTCTTCGGTGGGAGAGAGCTTCGTAGGCCGCATGCAACGTGGCGGCGAAGTCGGGTGTCGCACAACAATGACGTTCACGAAGGGAGGCGGCAGGAGGCCCGCAGCTATAGTGGGTTCGCAACGGTGGTGAGTACCCGGTGACCACTGCGGCCGGTGGAAATATCGGCCAACGACGAATAGGGTGCAAAGGCAGCGCGCACCACAACAACTATAGGACTGCAGTGGGTACTTATCCACGACGATTCCGGATTATGCAGGAATCAACGCTCCGTCCACAAGATGGTAGCTTTGCGACCTGTCTTCACAAAAAAAGCTCTTTCTTCGGCCAATTGACTCCACAGGACTCTCCGATCTTCACGGTGTTTCCACTTTGACGGTCGAAATACCAATCAGCCCGCCGTTCCATCGATCTCCCTCTTCAAAGCCTCATCAATTTACATCACACTCGCCCGCGAATGCACAACATAGTCAACAAAACTAAAATTAAAACGATAACTTGTAGTTTTTTAGCCTTGAATTGTTCTTAGTAGTTTGGGGGAAAGAATAAGAGTGATGTTTTTATTACACTCATATTTTGATTTACTCAAAAACCATCTAAAATACCACATTTCTCACACAATGTGGTTAACAAATATATTGCGACATTTGCACCCATTTAGACTCGACCGAAATTCATTATCATCACAGTCGAATTTCGCACACGACTTCGCAGCGGCAGGCATACACAAGTTCGGTTGAGTTCATGACAGGGGCGTCGGATGCACAAAAGGTAAACAAAATAAGTTTGATTAGTGTGAAATTTCGCTGGGAAATGATGATTCAGTGGATTCTCAAATTATCAAAGTTGTCTAAACATTAATGAGAAACCCAATAAATGGCTTACAATGCATTGCTGTTTTTTGCCTTGAAATTATCCGTGAAAGAGTTCAGGACATATTTGATGAACAATAGTCACGGTTGTTACAATGAAAAAGGATCAGGCTTTCCCCATTAAAATAAGTTGACACCAATCATTATTTCCTTCACTTTATTTCCTCATGTTCCCTATCTTTCCTTCTCGTGCACGCACTTTTCTTCTTTCTTTTCTTCTTCCTTCCGTAATCGATGTTTGATGCACACCTCAATCATCATGCCTGCATGCAACTTCCATCTCCGCAGATTCTTTTATCCTTCAAAATCATCCGGAACGATCCAACGCTGTGAAGGGAACTTTCATGCCCATTCCCCTTTTGACGACTGTTGCACAGGCACAACTCGCCCCCGCCATGGTCTTCCGCTGCGAAGGCCATAGAATCCGGTCAATATAGTCCGGTCTGCGAGACTCGACACCGACGTCCGACTTTCGCATCGGTCTGGATGGAACTGATCCACCTCACTCGGATTAAAACCAAATCCATGAGCGTAGCGCAGCAGAGAATGAGTGATGAGTGCCTACGAAGAGATTCTTTCTCGCATGATGACTGTTGCCGAGCAGATTTCTCGCTCTCATGGTTTCGCAACGAATGTCGCAAGACACAGCGCTTTTGCTCTACGCTTGTATTCGTTCTACCTCGACTCTTATTCACGAACACAAAGGCAAAATACTGCCGCCTGTACCAACTCGGACGCATTCGTTTGAGGGTGCACATGTAGCCGTTAAGCAGAGAATGCCTTCGATTTCTTTGGTCGATAGAGATGTCGGAATGAAAAGCAGGGGTGCTCATCGCCAAATGCACGGAACGGTTACTATATTCCTTAGTTATCTAATCATGTTTTCTTGTACATAAAAACAAACGTAACACGGTTTTATGACACTTTTAATTTATTTTACCCAAAAAAGTTACAAAAATACCATAATTTTTAAACAAAATTGTCGATAAACCAAAATTTAAAGCCCTAACATGTAGTTTTTTGCCCTTAAATTTTCAATAGAATGTACTGGACATGATTCTGATAGTATTTGAAGTTAACATTACACTAATATTTTGTTTTATCAAAAAATGTACAAAAATATCACATTTTTACACAAAAAAGCCAATAAGCTAAATTTTAAATCAATTACATGTAGTTTTAATACTTTGAATTTATCGTAGTAGTTGAGTGGGTTCATTTGAACAATACTGGTGATGTTATATTACACTCGTAATTTATTTCGCTCGAAATACTAGAAAAATACCACATTTTTTACACAAAGAAGTCAACAAATAAAAATTGAATTCAATGCATGTGTTTTGTTTTGCTTTTAAATTATTTGTGAAAGAATACTGGACGTATTTGATAAAAAATAGTGAAGTTTTCATGACACTCCAAATATATTTTACAAAAATTTAAAGCAATAACATATATTTGATTGGCTTTTAATTTTCTGGTAGAATGTACCAGGCATGTATTTGATAAAATGTTGATGTTAACATTACACTCACATTTTGTTCAACTAAAAAAATCACGAGTGTGCCCAAAAAATGTTCACACAAAATAGCCAATAATCCAAAATTCAAAGCGAAAACATGCAGAATTGTATTCTTGATTTTTTTGTACCAGTTCTAGGTTATATATTATCTGGAAAAAATACAAAGGAAACGTAGTTTCTCTCAGGCCTAGGGGTCACGGGTGTTAATGGAAGGTCCAAAGAATATGATTGGTCAAAGTTTAAGCACAATTAAGAATATACAGAAACAAGCTTACCAAATTATACGAGATCCAGTACTCTTGAAACGAAATTGTCGACATCCATTTGCGTCTCCTAAACATGAAGTAGCAATCGCCAAAAAATACACGGAAATCCCGTACAAATGAAAAAAAATGTTACGAACTTTACTGGTATGTATAAAACAAGTTTTCCAAAGTTAAGGTTAGGTTATGTGTCTTAAGTTGAGAGATTTTCAGCTCGAGGCCGTCCCATCTGTTACTTTTCAAAAGTTTGTCTAGTGTTTATTTCTTTCGAATATGAGCATCTACTACTACTTTTTTGTAGAAGGAAGTGTCAAACAAATATTTTCCCGAAATGCTGAAGGTTCTTACTGGAAGCGTGTCGTTCCGTGAAGAAGTTGAAGATTCTTCTGGATGATTATGCGAAAAGCAAGTTAAATGAAGAAAGAATCTTTTCAACCGTGCTAGAGGAATAATAAGAGGGCTCCTATATCTAGCACTCTAGCAGCTATTCCCGGTATGCTGTCGATTTTGATACGATGCTGCAAATTCCATGTACATACAAGGATGTTTCCAAAATGCAAAATATGTTTTCCGTTTTTAATTGTTTCTTAAGTGTGAGTATGCACTTAAATATATTAAGTGCACTCTTACGAACATTTCAAGACCAAAAACTATATACTACCGCATTAAATTTTGATTTATATTTCTATAGATATATGGTATTTATGTTTTTTAGTGACATATAATAGTAGCATTGAAAGATCACTGTTGTTTATCAAACAAGTCTATTACTTTATTACGAATAATTGCCATCAATTTTTATTTGTGGACAACTTTGTGTGAAAAATGCGGTATTTTACTAGTATTTCGAGTGAAATAAGATATGAGTGTTATAAAAACATCACTAGTATTGTTCAAACAAATCCACTAAACTACTATGATAAATTCAAAGTATTAAAACTACATGTCATTGATTTAAAGTTTGGCTTATTGGCTTTTTTGTGTAAAAATGTGATATTTTTGTACATTTTTTGATAAAACAAAATATTAGTGTAATGTTAACTTTAAATTTTTATCAAAATCATGTCCAGTACATTCTATTGGAAATTTAAAGCCAAAAAACTACATGTTATGGCTTTAAATTTTGGTTTATTGACTATTTTGTATGAAAATTGTGGTATTTTTGTAATTTTTTTGGGTCAAATAAATTAAAAGTGTCATAAAAACGTGACTATTGTTCATCAAATATGTCCTGAACTCTTTCACGGATAATTTCAAGGCAAAAAACTGCAATGCATTGTAAGCCATTTTTATTGGTTAACCACTTTATATGAGAAAAATGTGGTATTTTCGATGGTTTTTGAGTAAATCAAAATATGAGTGTAATGAAAACATCACTATTATTCCTCAGGTATGTCCCCCAAACTACTAAGAACAATTCAAGGCCAAAAAACAACAAGTTATCGTTTTTATTTTAGTTTTGTTGACTACTTTTTGTAAAAAATATGGAATTCTCACAGTTCTTCGGGTAAAAAAAAATAAGAGTGTTATTTTTATTCAAAAATGTCCAGTACAATCCTACGAACAATTTAAGACCAGAAAAACTATATGTCATCGCTTTGAATTTTGATTTATTGCTTATTTTATGAGAAAAATAGGGAATTTTAGCAGTTTTTTCAGTAAATTGAAATATTAGTGTACTGAAAAATCACTTATTTTGCATAAACATGTTCACTCCGGCTGTACGCATGATTAAGGGTCAAAAAAATCATATGTCATCGCTTTAAATTTTATTTTATTGATCAAAGTGTGCAAAAAAGGCGTTCTCAAAAAAGTAGGAAGTGTCTTTTGCTTAATAACTTTAGGTAGACGCATCTATTTTAAAATCTTTTAGATGGACGCTGTTCTTGAAACCTGTCCGGTTCCATCGCAAAAAAAAATTTTAAAATCGGTTGAAAAACGGCCGAGAAATGTCTTGTCAAAGTTGGACTTCCGACTTTTTTTGGACCCTTGGTAGTTAAGGAGTTAATGGTAATGACACGCACTGGAACCTGGGATCACTATGGGGACATAGTTAAATCATCAGTGTTAAAAATTCAATGGATCTAAAAGTACGCTAACCTATAATGCTTACTGCTTTTAGATTCTTCATACAAGCATCTTAGCCCAGTCACTACAGCTGCCACTAAACCGCATATAATCAAGGCACTCACTTTTCGCACTTAGGGTAATTGATCCGATCATGGAGGAGTTAAGCGCTGGGTTCATGTTTAAACCACAATTGTATCGCCCCAAGCAAACTTTTTACATGGATTGAATTGAAATTAATAAAATCCATCCTTAATCTACGGGAAAATAACGAAATATTGCCACTTTGATGTTGTTATGAGCATTTTATTCGTTTTTATCTGAAAGATCATTGTGTTCCTAATGTTGCGGTATGTGTTCCTAATGTTGCGGTATTTTGTTCCTATTGTTGCGGTATTCCATTGAAATCATATGGGATACCGCAACATTAGGAACACTACCGCAACAATAGGAACACAGCAGCAAACACATTTATGAAAATATTTTTTTAAAATAGGTTTTTGGGCAAATCTTAAGCAAACAAATGGTGCAATCTCATAATTTAAGCACCATACATCTATTAAAAATACCTTTTGGTAACATTTCAGTCGAAAAAGTGCTCAATTGCCATTACCGCAACAATAGGTACTACCGCAACGATGGGAACAATTACCCTAATTATTAGATATTAGTGTCTAAATTATTTGTGAACTATTTTCAAAAGCGATATAAAAAATAGCAAAAAATGTGGATTCAGTCGCATCTATCAGCATCTACAATCTATTGTTGCTCTGTTGTATTATACTGCTCGTTGGTTCGGCTTCGGGCAGCTGCCTGCTCCTGACAGGGTTGCCAAACATGAGGCGGCGTCGCCAACAACTAGAATTCCGAGTAAATAGAGGCTTCCAAATAGAATTTTATTTTTCACATATATGTATAATGTGTGTGTAATCCTCGAGGGATCCAGTCTCCCATGTCACTGTTGTATTTACTAAGCTGAAAAAAATAAAATATTTATATAGCAACCTCATTTGGATAAATACGTTTGATAGTATTTTATTTATACTATGCGCAGTGAACATGAATTGGTTCAATTTTCACAAAGTTATGAAGGTTTTTCGAAATCGCCTCAAAGATTTCTGAAGGACTGAAAACAAACCATCAGCCATTAAAAATAATGCAATGCTCAATCAAAATCACTTGTAGCCCAAACATTGTTGTTTGTCTAGATGTAGTTTTGGAAAAAAATATGCTAGAAGAAAACTGTTTTTGATTCCGAGAAAATATGGGGGAACAAGTCTCCCCAGGGATCAAGTCTTCTCAATCCCGTCTATATGTAACTCTACCCTCCGGACCTTCTATCAAAAAGTCATTTTCGGAGTGAACATATAGCCTTTCCACTGGAACACCCGGGTGAATTCACCCCAGTGAATTTCTCTTTGCACGCTCAGTGCGGCACTGCGGTGCGATTTTTTGACAGTTTGAAATGACATTTAGGATATTCAAACATCCTTCTATCAGGTAAGATAGGGAGATTGTATAAATACGATGGTTTTGGTTGTGTAAATCAAAAGAGCAGAATTTTCATGCGCTCAGTGCGGACAAGCCTGTTTCCAGTACACTAAGTGTACCAGAAAGGCATAAAGGCATTTATTTTTTATTTTATTTTTATTTTTTTATTTTAGGTGATTTTCGACCGGAATACTACTAGTATACAGATGTTAGCTTTCTCGGTCTATTCTTCAATCACTTAACGTAAATTACAGCTCTTTTTGTCCACTAGGGCACTGCATGAGCGATTCCAATTGAGTTTTTAATTTATGAAAAATGTATTGGTTTTTTTGATTTTATACGAAAGAGCACCTTCTTCTGAGCCACCATGATTTTTTTCAGATTTTAGAACCTTATTTTGGTACCTAAACTCAATTTCCATGTGATTTTTTGAAATCACCTTTTGACAGCTGGGCAACTGTTTGACAGCTCCGCCCAGTACAAACTGCGACGAGGGGTGATTCGACAAATTGCTACCATACAAACTTCAAATTGATTTTTAAATAGGTTCCCGGGCTCCAAAATTCATGAAAATTTGGATTTCAACTCAGTTTGGCATGCAGATTCAGAATATCGAATTATCTCAACATCGTTAAAATAGCCAATAGGAAGCAATCAGTGAAGTACTAGATTGAAAGTAGTGAGCTGGATTTTTGTATGGTGAGATGATCAGTTCTCCATTTCTGCAATAAAATGGTGCAAACAGCTTGGGTTATATGGATTCTTGCCTAATTTAATGCTGTTAGAGCAAAAGTTTGGGTAACTTTTTTGTTTAAGTTGCAAGAAATATATAATACAACAACACAGTTATCCAAACTTTTGCTCAAATAGCATCAAATTAGTCAAGAATTCATATAACCCATGCTGTTTGTACCATTTCATTACAGAAATGGTGAACTGATCATCTCACCATACAAAAATCCAGCTCACTACTTTCAATCTAGTACTTCACTGATTGCTTCCTATTGGAAGCTGTACTTACACTTTTTAAAGCGTCTAACTGTATTCTATTCTAATTCTACTACATCGAACTGGTTGCCGTTGCGCTGCTTTCATTTCTACCCTATCATGGTAGAATGATGAGCACGAGTATGTTGATGTGTGGCTGTTGATTGTTCCTTTTTCCAGTCCGATTGGGGGTCCATTATGGGTTGCCGTTTGCCGATGTCCAAGTATCCAGGTTCATTTGAGCCATGGGCTCAGAAGAGGGTCAGTGTCAGCTGCTTTCAGGGGGAAAGAGCAACTGACGAAAGTGCCGGGGTTGATATCGAACCCATAAGATATTTAATTGATTTATGTCAAATTAAAAAAGATGAACTACTACATATAAACTTAAAAAAGGATCAGTTTTTTCATCATATTTTTCAATGTATCTTCAAATATCAAAAGGGGCCATCCATAAACCACGTGGTTTTGCTGGGGGGAGGGTGGTCAAAGACCACGGTCCATACAAATTTATATTTTGTATGAACAAAAAACCACGCGTGGAGGGGGGTTCGGAATCTTCAAAAAATGACCACGTGGTTTATGGACGACTCTAAAATATCTTCATCTTACCAAAAATGGAAGGATTTTTGGAGTTGTGAAGTTGTGAAAAATTTGAAACAGAACAGTCACATTCCACAACCATCTTTTCCCTACTTGAAGAAAGCTTATTATTATTTTCTTGAGCATTGTGTTGTTCCTTGCTGTGCATGCATCGCTCCTGATGGGGTGAGTAAATACTGCAGCATAATCGATTGGTTCCTTGTGCAATTTCGATTACGCTAGTCAATCACGGAGTAGCAACTACGAATTGTGCTCATGTTTGAAGAAAGCTAATTTTCTTGGTCTATAGCACCAAAACCTGTGTTGAAAACAGCTCCCCTTAATAGTACACTATTAAATATGCGTATCAGTATACACCACAACATCAACTAATGCCATAATTTAGTTCTCGATGCAAAACTAAACATCGCCCATCAGCATCCCATCAGGTAGATGATAGGGCAATCACGCAACTGCTCGGGATCGCTTTCAATTGGGTTTAGGTACTTACCAAACTACCGGTCGTCGTATTCTGTGTTACGTGCTAGAGAGCAGCCGTTAACACACCCTTCCGGGAGTTCCGTTCCAATATTTTTATGCCTGTTCGATGATATTGCTGCAGCAGGGCGTTATTTTCCGGTACAAAAGGGGAGTGAGGTAGGATGGAAAATTTTGAATATTTTGAGTTGTCCGAACTGGCGAACTTTTGAACTCTTGCTGCAGTGGTTGGTTGGTGATTGAAGGTTTGGACGGGGCATTGCGTAGCTATGGGGAAGCCCTTCAGGGTAATCGGCGTTATTGATGAGAGAGGGGGGTTTCTGAAATTCCGGGTAGGTACACATAATGTCGGTAGATGTGCTTGAAATTCAATGAGCCATCAGCGCGCCATGATTGACGCGAGGGTGCGTTTTAATAACATTTGTCTATTATTAATTTTGCCGAAATTTATACCAGCTCTTTTGTGTCGGGGGCAATGTGAAGGTCATTTGAAATTAGTTGATTGGCATGAGCTGCACATGGCAAAACGCCTGATCAGAACTGATGTAGGATTCTAAAATATCTAAACAAAAACCTAATATGTGGAAACATTCTGGTATATTAGTATTTTAAAGCGCAATTTTTAAGGGCATTTATGGTAATTATTCGTCCACGTTTCTACGCCATGAAGAAATGGGGAATTGTTCACAATTTTAATTTCTTACAAAAAATATTAACTCATCGTCTCACTCCCACCCTCCTAGAGGACATTCACCCCAAGCCAACTGACCAACGCTCAACTGTCTCGATAAGCCAAATATTTACAACTTCATTAATAGTTCCATTCCTGCACTTACATACTTTCCGTGAGAGACACACGAGCGCCATTGCCAACGCTTCACAAACCAATCAGCCTCACTTCTGCGCTTCGCTGGACCAAACTACCGGCTTAATCACTGCAAATGGCCAAATCAAATTTATTGGCACCCTAAAGCACCGGGACCGGAATATAAACAGTAAACATTGTGCCACTGGTGGTGCTCCTGTTGTTGCCATTTAGTTCCTCCAATAGCACGCGCTGGCTGCCGTGCCCGGCCCGGTGAAATGTTTTCCTTCGATCAAGCTCTGATAGGTAGGTACAATTCACTACTGTTCCTATCTGCTGGCGTGGGAGCTCAGGGGAGTCATGTGGGGGCGGCGGGGATCAATCAGGTTTAAAATGAAATTCACGTATTTCGGTTTCAATGAGGAGAAGTATCTACGGATTTAAGTGAAGAGCTCTTCTCAATGCAATTATGCTTAACGGTATGGCGTTCATTTGACAGCTGCCACGTGCAATGCATTTGATTGCATTTGGGAGTATGACATTGGCGTAGATTGCATCTTTAGCTGAAAGCTTTCGACTGTCGATGACGCTTATACCTGATGTCATCGGAACAGAATCTTTCAACAAGAACATTTTTTTTCTCTGAAATAAATGTGTTAATAAGTGTGACGTAAGGTCAAACTATCAAGTTAAAGAGATTCATGCCTTATTTTGAAAAAAAAAATTTGAATCGCACATAAACTTCTCCAGATTCTCCTATAGCTTTTTAGAAGGATAAGCGTATACCCACCCCGCCAATTATCGCATACAGTCAGGTCACCCTTTTTGGGTACTTTAACTAAGACGCCTTGCATCCAGTCGGCCGAAAATGTCGCAGTTTCCCATATGTTGCAGAGAAATCGATGCAGCAGTTGTGCGGGTATTATGGGGTCAGCTTTGAGCATCTCAGCTGACATGCGAGCAACCTTGGGACCCTGTTTGATTTCATGCTACGGATGGCTGTTTCTATCTCCTGCACTGATGGAGCTTCGGTGTTGACACGGGTAATGCGTTGAACCCTTGGCGGATCATGCTGCGTGTTGATGGGGTGACCGACACTTGAAAAAGGTTTCCAAAGTGCTCGAACCAGCGTTTCAACTGGTCAGCCGGGTTGGTCAATAACTGTCCAGACGCGCCTTTCACGGGCACGCAGCATTCATCTTAGTCACACTAAGGCGACGTGAAACATCTTAGAGGAGACGAAAGTCGTCAGTGTTTACGTCGTCGTCGACTAGGGAGTTTACCCACGCTCTTTTGTCCTGTCTACATGAGCGTTTAACTTACTTCTTGAGAGTCGAATAGCGCTGATGAGCTGCGGCTTTGGCTCCTCGTGTTTTCGCTCGCTCTATCGCGGCTTTGGCGTTCCTTCGCTCCTCTATCTTCCTCCAGGTATCATCTGTGATACACTGCTTTCTCCGGGTGTGTAGCTCACACAAATTATTCTCGCCGGTGGCGATAAAGGCGGTCTTGATGGCGCTCCATTGATCTTCCACTGCGCTTCCACCTTCCGGAATGTGCGCGGCATGGTTCTCTAGCTCCTCGACGAAGGACCTTTTCACCGCAGCGTCTTCCAGATAACGTGTGTTGAACCGGCGCCAGATTTTCTGCTGCTGTCGATGAATCCTAGCAATGCGCAGCCGGATCTCACCGACTGAGAGATGACGGTTGGACGCAATGTGGGCGCTACGTTGTTCCGCACATCAAGAAGGCTCCGTCTCCATTTTCGCCCATGCACTATGTCATTTTTGCTACAAAACTCTGCAAATAGCTCTCCGTTCTGGCCCATTTCTCTAAGACTATGGCGTCTCATGACGTGTTCATCGAGACCCTTCGCATCGAGGTCGCCCATAAGGATCTTGATATCACCTTTTAAAATCTTATTGACGACAGCAATCAGTTGGCTGTAGAAGTTCTCTTTGTCTTATATTTCGGATGCAGCGGTTGGCGCATAACATTGGATTATGGCAAGGTTTCGAGCCCTGGCTATTATTATCCTCTCATTAAAAGGTTCCTACTGCATGAGCGCCACGAGGGCGTGAGCGCTGAGCAGGAAACCAACTCCACGGAGGCGAGGAGCATGTTTACCTTGTAGGCCAGAGTATGGCAAAATTTGACCCGACGCTAATTTGTATTCGCTCAGTACTAGGAACTCTAGACTTAAGCTTGATACAGCATACTTCATTGGCTAGTTGTGCCTGCTGAACCTAGTACATTCCAAGTTCCAATTCTTGTCCGTTGTTTCGCGCTAAAAGTCCTTGTCGTTGAATCAGTCTGTATTCGTTCATATTCGATTTCTGTAACGGTTTTTGGGTCTCGAGAACAGTAGGTTGCTGGCCTAAGGTCTCCTATCCACCGTGGGTGGTGGGGCTGTCACCGTAGGTATTGCCTCCGGTGGAGGAGCATTTCATACTCAGTCGCTGTTTAAGCCGCACCTCCCTGGAGAACAGACGCTCGGGACTGTCGTATGCCGCCTTGAAGTTGATGAACATGTGGTGCGTTAGGACACGGTTCTCGTGGTATTGTGGGTTTAGCACTAAATTGATTTCCGAAAAAAAACTTCATTGACTTCCGCTTCCTTTTCTATACGTTACACATAACGTCGGAAGTAATGCGCTGTACAGTAAATCTGCTTTTCTATACAGCGCACTACTTCCGACGTAATGTTTAACGCATAGGAAAGGCACCGGAGGTCAATGAAGTTCTTTCGGAAACCAATTTAATGCTGACGCCATAATAATTCCGGAGGATTTGCCGCATGGTGAAGATCTGGTCCGTTGTCGAGTGGCCGTCAGCAAAACCGGCTTGATAACTTTTCGCAAACTCATTCACCTCGGATGAAAAACGACGGAAGATGATATGGGACATCACTTAATGATGATAACTCGGAAGCTCTCACACTTTAACTTGTCACCTTTCTTGTAGATGGGGCAAATGGCCCCTTCCATCCACTCCTCTTGTAACTGTTTCAGCTTCCTAGCCGGTGCAGGCAGGTGACCAACTTTTCCGGGCCCATTTTGCATCCTTTTCAGCTGACTTACTGTTTTTGAGTTGCTGGATAGTTTTTTTAACTTTCCTCAACGTGGGAGTCGGCTCGTTGTTGTTTCCTTCTGTACTGACGTAATCAATTCTTTCGCTGCTCATGATCCTCCATGTCCGCGCTCCCCGCAGCATTCACATCGTAGTGCTGCATTCACCTTTCCATCACCTCACGTTCGCCTGTCAAGATGCTCCCGTCCTTACCCTGTACATTTCAATTCGCGGCACGAAGCCTTTACGGGATGTGTTGAGCTTCTGATAGAAGTATCGATTTTCTTGTGAACTGTAATTCTATTTGTTTGCATTCTGCTTCTTGCAGGCGCGGCATTTCTACCGAAAGAGGCGTGTGTTCACGATTTTGTATATCGCTCCACTTTCTGCCGGGTTCCGTGCTGCAGCATGTCCGTCCTCGCTGCGTTCTTCTTTTCCACAATCTCATCGTAGAACGAATGCCGATTTAGTACGACTGGTGGTGGACGTTGAACTTTTCAATTGTGTTCAAGTACTCAGTTAATTACTAAGGAAGTGCTCTTATAACACTATGCACAGAAACAAGTATCCCAAGCAACACACATGTTATAATAGAGTAACGACAGCGCAAGTTTTGGTTGTATAGAAGTTTATTTTACGTAATTCTAACATTGTGTTGAAATAACGTAAAATGAACTTCTATACAACCAAAACTTGCGCTGTCGTAACTTTTATATAACATGCGTGTTACTTGGGTAATATAACCCAGTTTAGCGGTTCCGCTCAGAATGAGAAAAGGTTACCACAAAGATTTGGATTTAGTTTCCAGCTTGTTGAATAAATAATTGATTTTACATTACTCTGCAGCTAAATCAGTGGACTGGGCATCTTAACGAGAATTGGAGGGGAAATGAATAATCTAACTTTTATCCTTCCCGATAACTGTCATTAATCACACTTGACCTGACAGGATCTTCCCAAAACATGCGACACCAATCAGATACAGAGGAGAGGAAAAGTTTAATCTGACACCTTTGCACCACACCTTTCCCACATCCTTCTGTCGGCAGTAAAACGACGACGGTTTTTCAATCTGTCACCTGTGGCAGCCGGGTATCCATCATTTGCTGGGTTATTTTAAGCGATGGCGCTGCTGGTTGGCTGCTGTCTGTGTCGTGTTGGTGCATTTTCGGCACTCGAACAGTACCTATAGTGTTGATGAGACTTCTGGGGCCTAAGTGTCCCCTTCCACCGATGATGATGATGACGAATGCCTCTCGAAGCAGGCAGCATGCGGAATATGGGTGAAGGGTATGGGGTTAAGTAATTATTCACCAACCGGCTGTCAGTAGTTTGCAGAGTGAACTGTTTGCCGCTTTTGACTAGATTAGTCATGAGGGGGAGAAAGTGATGAGGCTTCGTCATGCTTGCAAAAATAAGCAAATTTTAGCACATCCAACGGTCGGACAATGAGGGCACCCGGCAGCAGCCGGTTTGGTCATTCTATCCTTTCTAGTTAGTAACCCGTCCCCAATCTTGACTGGCAGGCATGTTTCAGCAAACAATACCGACACTACATACAGGCCAGTGGGGCTAGGTTATTTGTGTTGCCACTCTCTCGTTCTGTGGTCTCGGTTCGGCTGTAGTGAAAGTGATAGTCTCAGACCGGCGGCGGCCGACTCAGTCTAGTGCTGCGGTGATGCGTAAACAAATCCCGGCAGAATGAGGAACTTCTATCAGCAGTGCGAGAAGAGAGTCCCTTCAAGTGCTTTGCCTCGCATAAACAGACAGCTTGCCACAGCTATTTTAATTAAGAGTGAAATAGTGAATAGACTAATTTCTTGACCACCGACCGACCGACCGACCGACGGGGCACCAAGTGGCCACATCGTTGTCACCAAGCGGTTGGACGCTCTTGTTGGCACCGGGTGCAAGTTTCTTCGTATACCCTCATTGTTGGATCGTTGGCAACCTCTTGACCGTAGAAAAGGATAAAGGATTGGAGCAAACGATAATGCGAGCGAAGGTAAAATGTGGGTCAAAAACCACAGCATTAGAGATAAAGTTACGGGTTTAAAATTGTTTGCTGCAGATAGATGGCCAGATAAAGCAAAGGTTAATTAGACATTTCTGCCTACAATTTAGGATGATTCCATAAATATTGTTGGTCTTCTAGTATCTTTTAGAATGTGCAGCAAACGGCAAACGATGTCTGCGTTTGTAAAACTAGAACCTTTTATAAGGCTCTGCGCACACACTGTTGCTAAGGATTTTTTCTCAGTCTTTCGTGTTAAGGCTATGTTGCTAAATACGATTCGGACTTAGAAAAAAAAAATCATCAGCTCCCATAGGTAGTTGGTTTAGTTCATAAGGTGGGTTTCGCGTGAATGGGGAAGTGTGATGATTTATGACTTGCTGGTGGCATCGCTCCGGGAGCTTCTTCTAAGATATCATGATTGTGAGATTTTTCTGTGATTTATCCTAAAATTAATTACAGGACTTTTCTCCTCTGTGTTTCCTCAGGAAGCTCCGTCTGAAATTTTTCTTGGACTTTCTTCAGAAGTTCTTTAGAAATATTTTTCAGATTCCTTCTGGGACTTGGGTTTCTCATTGAATTTCGGGACTACTCCAGGAATTGTTTCCTAGATTCTCTCGACATTTCCTTTTTTTTTCAGTCTACACATACACAGCCATTCGTTGAAAGAATCCTGGAAAATGATAAATTCGACTAGTTCTACCATTTTTCTTGTCATTATTGGTGCTTGCAGTACATCGAAAATGAATTACAAGCATTAAAGCGGCCAAGCCTACTGTTTGACATTTTTTTTCTTGGAAGGAACTCACAAGGAACTGGACATTGTTTCCAAGGCTTATGGAGGAATTCCTCAAGAACCCAAGCAGCACACATGTTACAATATAACAAAAAATGACATGTGTGCTTCTTGAGAAATTCGTCAAGAAACTGCTAAAAAAATCAAAAGGAACTCTTTGAGTAATTCCATGAAGCATGCCACAAAAAAATATAAACTCCTGGGTAATTTATATCCCAGGAACATCTGGGGAAATCTAGGATGGACTTCCGGGGTATTTCAGAAGAATATGAATCCCGGATGGAGCTCCCGAAAGAATCCTGGAAGAAGTTCCTATGGGAACTCTTGAAGAGCTTCTCGGAGAAATCTTGGAAGGAGTTCCCATAGAAAACCCGGAATGAGTTCTTGGAGGAATCTCGGAATAATTTTCTAGATGAATCTCGCAACTTCTCACAAATCCTAAAGAAATCTCAGATGAAACTCCAGGATGTGATTCATAGAGGAGTCTGGAAGAAATCCATGCAGGAGACTAGGAACCTGAAAGAACTCCTTGAGAAATCCCAGAATAAAGGACAAAATAAGGAGGCCGTTACAGAACGTCTGGGGGAATCCTAGAAAGAATTCATTAAGGAATCTAGGAAGGAATCTGGGGATGAATGCTGGGAGGAATTTCAGATGGAGCCTGTTTAGAAATGTAAGAAGAAATTTCAAAAAGATTTCCAGAGGGAGCTTCTGTAGGAATTCTAACTAATCCCCCAGAAAAATGCCAGAAAAAACACCCTGGCAATCCCAGAAAAAAATAAATAAACTCCTGGACGAGTCCTGGGGAAAGGGCGCGTAAAAAATTGCATCATTTGTATAAGCATTTTGTGGATGTTTTCTACCTGGAAGCCGGTTCCCTTCAGTTCCCCCCCGAGCTTGGTGGTGTCCATGTCGTCGACGCTCCTCACAACCACCTTGAATGGCTTCCCGGCTTCCTTGCCATGGGTGAAGTACTCTATCGCACAGTAGTTCTTGATGGTGTGGACGTCGATATTGTGGCCATCAGTGCACCGATGGAGTATAACCAGCAGACCTTGTTTGACGTAGTGGTCCAGCCCGGAGTACAACTTCTTTTTTTTTACAAGGCTTCTCTGTAGAACAGCGGCTGCCCCTTTTTTTTTCGACGTTGTCCGTTGTGCCCTTCAGCACTCGCTGGCTCGCATTCTCCACTTCGTAGTTGGCACGATGTTTCTGTTTCCCGGTGAGGCCGGGCTTGTCCATGGCTTGCTAGAGTAAAGAACTGGACAACTCACCAGCTTTCGCTTAACAACGAACGAGTCCCAAAGTACAGCGCAAAACATGTCAGCGGGTGTTCTGATCGAGCAGAGTTTTCGATGAAGCAATCGATTGCCTCTTCTATTCATTCCTCGACGGTCTTGTATCGTGTGTTTCGATGCAGCTCGCTGGTCCTTGTATCGTAGGGGGCGTTCAAGATGAGGCGAGGTAGCCGGTTCTGAACCACCTGCAGCTTCTTCTTGTGGGTCTCCCCACTACTGGCATGGTGTAGTTCACCACAGGGGCGATGATGGTTTTGAAGACGGTCAGCTTGTTCCGTCGCGACAGTCGGTGGCGCCGGGAGATTTGCGGGTACAGGGACTTTAAACGGCCAATGCGCTTGTTCTTCAGGTTCTCGGTGTTCGTCCGGTAGGTTCTCTTGCTATCCATGACGACCCTCAGGTAGCCGACTTCGTCCGACCAGGGATCAATGTGGCCGTTGATTCGGATATAGCAGTCCGGTGAAGAGAGAAGCTTCGCTTTTGGTCGATGCCGGAAGACGATGGACTGACTCTTGGCTTCGTTGACTTTCATTTTCCAGCTCGTGAGGTAGCCGACGTAAGCCGTTACGCCCTTCTGAGGCTGGGACCTGTAGTTCATAGGCGTGACCGTTCACAGCGATCGCGCTATCATCAGCGTGGAGTGTCAATATACCCACCGGGAAGTAACGGGATGTCTGACGTGTACAGCTTGTACAGTATCGAACCCAGAAGACTGCCTTGAGAATCTCCTGTTGGGACCGTCTGGAGTTCGGACTCTGTTCCTGCGAAACGGACTCGGAATGATCGGTTTGCGAAAATTTCTTACCATTCTTGTCAGGTAGGTCTGAAATCCTATTTGCACCAGCTTGTAGACGAGGCCGTCGTGCCAAACGTTCTCGACGTCCCGGAGGACCATCGCCATGTTGTTGGATAGGGCAGTGTTGCGGTGGATGGCGTTTTCAACTCGAACCAACTTGTGAGAGGTGGAGAATTCATCAATGTGCTTCATCATGTGCTGGAGAATGATGCGTTCAAAACCTTGCTAGCTGCTGATAGTAGGGAGATGAGCCAATAGCTTGACGCGTTGCGTTGGATGGTTCCTTCCCGGACTTCGGGATGGGAATAACTTTGCCTACCTCCCACCTGGATAGAAAGTATCAGAAATTTGGCTGCCCATTTGAAGAACCCTGGAGGAGATTGCCGCCAGGAAGCGGTTCGCCTTACTGGAGAGCTTCATCGGGGTGATCCATAGAGTGCGTCACGCTTATTGAAAAACACCCAGAGGAGTCCTGGGAGGAGGGTTTGCAAAAGTGTGACAAACAATGTATTAATTATAGGAAAACCCTGTACGAATGAGGGGGCTCGAAAATTTCGAATTTTGACGTGACGTACTTAATGGAACTTCAGAACTAGGTTGAGAATGTTGTCCTTGCCCAGTGCTTTCATGTTCTTCGACCGTATGACCGCTGCCCTGATTTCATCATCTTGGACATGTCCATCTCAATGATACGCCGTCGATCGCCTCGAGTTGGGCGATGGTTTGCTGAACCTTTACATAAACCATTGCTGGCTTTGCACGTTAGCACCGAGGTTTTGCGCTTCGACCAACTTGTGGGCGATGGTGGTCGCTTTAGCGGGAGTACGGGGAGAGGCTTCTTCTGCAGGATCGTGGCCACCTTCCAGAAAGGTCTTGAGTGATCACTCAGCTAGCTGAGGTGGTTCGACAACTGTCGGTTCCTGATCACGTCCACCCGGGCCTTGATCTGGCTGTTTAGCAGGCAGATCTCCAGCTTTTTCAACAGGCAGCCGGTCCGTTGGAACTGACCTCGGACGGTGTTCCATTGCTAAAAAGTTGACGGGTACCGTTGTCGATGTTTGTGAATTTGTGTCTCACTGGGACCCACCGTATGTAGGAGACCTGGGCCGAGTGGATGGCGCTCTCGAACAGGTCCAGGTTATGCTCGATGGTTTCGACAGTTGGGAGATTTGGTTCTTTTGGTAGTTGAGAATCCACCAGGCAGATGAATGCCACCTAGATGACTCGATGAAGGTCTCGACGCATGGCCGGCACAACTGACATTGGTTCAGGATCCAGATCGCAGGTAACTGGGAGCCCGAGCAAAGTCTGATAGCAAATTGAAAACTAATTTTGATGTTGTGATATTGCAAATTTTGATAACTCAGGTTGTTGTCGTTTTGGTCGTTTTAACGGTTAAAACATCAAAAATGAGAGCAGAAAAATGTTCCTGTGACAGCAAATTGAAAACCATTCCTGCTATCGATGATAGCAAATTGATAACTGTTTTTGTTATCAGCGCAAGAAAAATGAAAAATCCGTAAATGTAGAGTTTTTCGGTTGATATCAAATCCTAAATGCAATAATGCAATTGCACTAATGATATATCCCTATAAATACTATACATAGTTTACTAAAAGATTTAAAAACTATTGTAACTTTAAATATTTACATTAATTCAAAATAACAACAAACCGAAAGCAAAATTTGATATCAAATTAAGTAAAGATAAAATGATATCAAAATGTGATATCAATTTGTTGTTGAATACAAATCATGTTTTCGATTTGCTGTAATTTTGTTGTTGGACTTTGCTCGGGAGGTGGTCCGAGCTGGGTGACCTTGGCTTGGACAGCTGTAGGTCCGACAAAAAAACATCCAGTGTTGATGCTAAGCATGCCGGGGAGACGAACGTTGGTTCGTCTGGGTGGTGTCGGGTACACGTACCGGAGCTGAGGTGATCTGCCAAGGGAGTACTATTTTTGTTGTTGGTATGGGTTCACCACAAGTAATGGCGTGCATTCAGATCCACTGACTGCCACGACGAAGCCCGTACTGCTGTTGGTCAGTTCCCGCAGCTCATCCATGAACTGGCTCGATGTCCCGTTACTGTCCTCGCATTGCCTAGGTGCGTAGATGGCGAACAGTGAAACCCCAGTCAACACACGATCGTATATGATGTTGGATAGGGTGCACAAGTGGAGGCGATATACGCACACTTTACACGCGGTTAAATGGAAGCAGGTACGCATATGGCCTCCACTTTAGCATCCTAAAGTGGGAAGGCACCACGGGGGGTGCTGATTTAGACACCGATGGCTTCGATGATGGTTGTCTTGAGATGTGGTAGGATTTTGTAGCGCAGGCCCCGTCGAATAAGAACGGCCACACCACCACCGCTGGAGATTTGTCGATTCTGTTGCACCACGATATGTGTTGGTAACGAGAAATTGACAGTTGGGTTGAGTCATGTCTCGGTGACGACTACAACGTTGATTCTATGCTGGGCGAGGAATTTGTCCAACTCTAGTTGTTTCGCCCTTACAGAGCGATAGTTCCAATGACACTGTCTCGATGTTCGGCCACGCATCGCTTCGTTCTGGTCGTTTGCTTGTCGCTGATTAGATGGGTGGAGCCATCGTAGTGCAAATTATCGCTACCACTGCTAGACGCTCCTTGTTACGGTTCAGTTTGATAACTGTCCAACTGAAAACAGTATGAAAATCTTGCAAAATATTTTCGGTTGACTGGTAACCTCACTTCTCTCTAGAATAAATGTAGATAAATAATGTAGACTCAAACTACAGCCGCGTGTTCGAACACCTTCAGCGACAGAACGCTCATGCTGTGTGCTGTAAGTGTGCATTTTTCATGGTGCGACCGCTCCCGGGTTATTTAAATGACAAAAATTTTCGAGCTCTATTTTGGGTACACATTTATGTTGCTGCTGTCTAGAAAACTAAATAAAATATATCAAAACCGTTATTATACAACATACACGTATAGAGCTTATGGCCTACGTATAGATCAAACATAAGTCAATAAAAAGACCAGTCTTTTGATGGGTGATCTCCTGCATCTACTCTCAACATGCAAAACAGCCCTATTAAACATCACACAACATAAAAACCACGCATTCACCATTTTATTATTTTGCTTGACTTTCTTCCGTATGTAATTCTTTGACAGATTGGCAACAAAACCAACCCATTCAGCACCACATAAAACCACGTCGTCACCGGGGACCCAAAACTCTTGGCATGCAAATTTATTAGCAAATACCTTGCAAAACATTCGCCCGAACGGACAAAGAGCGAACTCTTCACGCCACTAACTGACTGGCACTGACTTCAGTTGGAATTACAAAGTAAGCAAGCTGTTGCCACCTTTAAAGTTCTGTTGTTGCCCGAACTTGTTTAAAATTCTACTCACGTTTCGGTCGTTGGCAAAATGCCGCCTAGCGAACGGGCAACCCAAACCCATGTCACCAATTTTTGGGGCGAGTAATTAATTCACTTTCTACTGAGAGCTGTCGTCTGCCTGCCTGGCACACCGAAATCCTGTACAATACGAGTAAACTGAGACGACGACGACGTTCGCTGGTCTGGGTGCTTCTTCTATTGCGAACCAAAGACGACAACAACGTTCGCCGTTGTTTCTGTTCGAGCAAGACGCCGCGCCGGGCAATGTTCTTATGCAAAGTGTGTAACCGGAGAGCGCGAGAGGCGAAATGGAAGCTCCCCCCCATCCCCGAGCAAGCCAAATAATAATTTGTGTTTTGAGTAATGCACTTTTAATTAAAATGCTTTCGCCACAGCAGCGTAGAGGCGGGGTTCGGGGCCATACCACAACACCGAGTACCGGCTGCCAATGATAATTACCGGGTCTTTGAAGAAATGACAAAGACGATTAAGACAACGTTTTGAGAAGAAATTCGAGATGAATCTTTGCCGTTTCACTTAGATGAAAGGAAACAATGATGCTTCTGTTGGAGCCGGGGCAAATATTTGAGTGAATTTTGGTGCCTGCTTCAAAAGTGCGCTCAAATGTGGACTGCAAACAGTTCAAAGTTTATTTCACGCCATTTAAATGTTGAAGATCCTTCATCGGCATGGTTCTTCTACTGCCAATGCCAGATCGTTTTTGTGCCATCGAGTCCGGCCAGCAAGGAAAATGTTCATGGACATGTACACAATGGTGAATTCGTTTCATGTCACTTCTAATTGCGCTGTCCCATTGGGCACGTAGTGCCAGGAAGTACAAGAAACCATCTGTGGTGAACCCCGTCCCTCAAGTTACTCTCTCAGGAGCCGTGAACTGTGTGGGCAGTCAAAAACATTTCCATTACGAAAAGATCCTGGATCGCCCAGGAATCAAACCCGTCACCTAGTGCTTGGTCTACCTGAATACTGGCGCATTTACCGCTATGAAAGTCATCAAGTGGGTCTATACAAGAACAACAGTAAATGCTTTGTCATGAAAATGAGATATACAGGGGATAGACAAAATGATCGGGACAGGCAAAATTTTCCCTTCTCAAAAAAAATTCAAATAGCTGTAACTTTGCGGAAAGTTCAGCAAATATTCTCAAATTTTCACTGTGAGTTGGTCAACTATTTGTGTATCAGTGGACACAATTTGAAAAAGTTCGAACTATTCTGCACGAAGTTGTAAAGATTCTATAAAAAGCTATAATTATCCGATAGCCAACTTTGAGTTGTTATATCTCCGGATTCAATGAACAGAATGCAATGAAATTTTGACCATTTATGACTTACATAATGAGCTTTAAAAAACTTTTGACATAACTTAAAATTCTTAACACGGAAAAAAATTATAACGATTAGATTATTTTTCTAATAAAACGCCAAATTTTCTTAAATTTCAACATCGTTTCAAAATTTAAGATACTTATTATAGTTCATTTAATATTCCTCTGATTGTTTTGAATACAGATATGTTTTGAAAGAAAGTAACAACATAGGCGGCAATTCATTGAAAAAGTAATGGGATGCATATTACTATAGACCAATTTACTAAAAAATCATAAAGTTAATGAAATCGCTATAACTTTTTCTCTCGTTAATAATTTCAAGTTAAGTCAAACGTTTTTCAGAGCTCATTATATAAGTCATAAATGGACAAAATCTCATTGCATTCGGTTCATTGAATCCGGAGATATAACAACTTAAAGTTGGCTATCGGATAAATATACCTTTTTCTAGAATCTTTATAACTTCGTGCAGAATAGCCCGATCTTTTCCAAATCTTGTCCACTGATACACAACTAGTTGATCAACTTACAGTGAAAATTTGAGAATATTTGATGCGTTTTTCGAAAAGTTACAGCTAATTGGACATTTTTTGAAAAGTGAAAATTTTGCCTGTCCCATCATTTTGTCTATCCCCTGTACATTTTCTTTCATTAGTGTGATCAACCATTTTCTCTATTGTTATTCACATCCTATCGCAACAAGTAGCGATTTATATTTGAATCATGAATATTATTCATATGAGATAAATTAGACATTGTGAACTTGCCAGTAAGAGCTATGTCACATCGACTGTTACCATTCAAGTGATAACAACCTAATTACTAAATCCATTAAACCAGTCAAGAGTCCTACCCCTTGAGCGAGAACTGACATCGGTATGACAAGGACCAATTATGTATAATCAGAAATGTTCGGGAGTCAGCCCGAGGCAACCGGCTCCAAGGAGCAGTAAAACGGATAATAGTTATTGTTATTGCCCTGCTATGAAGTCATGTCATAGCGCGGCGACCAAAGGAGCGAAAGATCAGAGATTCGGTCGAGCGTTATACGTAGTAGTAAGAAGCGATTCGTGCTTCCTCGCCCGGAAGACAATCTGAGGCCGTGTAGCCAAAGTGACACTCGCTATTGACCACCGTTTTCGCTTCCATTGTTGGAGCAGCTGTCGGCGGCGTTTCGTAGAGTTGTCACAAATCTTCAGGTTATGGGAGGGGAGCCAGCAGAGGTAGCGCTCTAATGATGAACTTCCGGTGGCATTCCGTACGTTGGTTGGCTGGTGGCAAGGACAATGCGATGGGAATTTGCGAAATATGGCAACCGACAGTGCAGTGTTAACCGCAGACACGCTGATTGATAACAAGGGGGTGGACGGGTGCTTTGCGGAATCGCTGGTTGGGTTGTTGGAATTCTGATTCAATCGACGAAGATCTGTGAAAAGCTTGATACTGGTCCTGCAACTGTTTAATCAGGCACTGTCCATTTATTACGTAAATGATATTTACGGTTTATGGACACCCCCTACCCCTTGCAAGATTTCCAGAGACTCCTTCAAGGATACTTCATTTAGGGATCTCTGCTGGGATTTCTTCCGACATTCTAAAGTTAATTATCCGGAATACTTCTCCCCGGCATTCGTTCGGTCCTCCATTTAGTGGATCTACATTCTCATGGATTTCTTCCAAGTTTTTTTTTTTTTGATTCCCCAACTAACAATCTCTTATCAAACAGGCATCATTATGACGAAATAATTCAGCATAATGTTGAATAAGATTTGAATTATTTTCACGTACAACCTACGTTCCGGCTTTGTTAAAACAAATTTGGAGAAGTTATAAAGCGACAATAAAGCACAAACTGAAAATTTTGTTGTAAAAAGCGTGCAAATTGATAATAGAGACAGTCGACATCTGTACAATTTCCATAAAATTAGTCATAACTCAGGTTCGGAGCAAAAACCAGATCTTGAAAATTTTACAGAACATAGCTTATAAAATTTCTTTTAAAACTATTTATTTTGGAAATTTTTCCGCTTCGTAAATAGTTTTTCTGACTTTTCCAGCCGATTTTCCTCAACAGTGGAAAAAATTGTGGAAAGCTATTTTCATTTTGTGTTTCTTTTTTTTTTTTTTAATTGCCGAGAAAATTTTCTTACGATTTCACAAAACAATACATTGCGATACACAAACGTGAGAGTGTTTTGTGTTATCAAAAAATCCTTAAAATGGTCATGACACATGAATTCCTTTGCATTGGTCGACCAAAAGTCAAAAAATTTGTCAAAAAGAAAGTGCATCCCTCTATATCTGCAAGCAGAATTATTGTTATATTGTAGATTAACAGCATTGATTCATGCTTACACATATACAACATACATACACTACCCGCCATAAATATGGAATCGCATCTTCTAGTATTGCAACACCCCAATTGAATATTGCAGCACCCCAAAAAGTTTGGCATCACCTGAAAACCTTACTTTTTACTAAACTATATCTCAAAAACCGTATCCTCTGCAAAGTTTAGATACAACATACATACATACATTTATTTGTACAACAGCACATTTAAGACAAGACATAATCAACAATAGTACGCCACATTACTCTGTTTGTGGCTGCCGCTCGCCATCCTCGGTCGCGCCCAATGCTCGCCAGGCACGCTTCACCTGGTCCGCCCATCGTGCTCTCTGCGCTCCATGCCTTCTTGTGCCAACCGGATCAGTAGCAAACACCAGCTTTGCAGGGTTGTTGTCCAGCATTCTTGCAACATGCCCTGCCCACCGTATCCTTCTGGCTTTGACCATCTTCTGGATGCTGGATTCACCGTAAAGTGTAGCGAGCTCGTGGCTCATCCTTCTCCGCCGCACAACGTTCTCCTGCACACCGCCGAAGATCGTCCTTAGCACGCGTCGCTCGAAAACTCCGAGTGCTTGCATGTCCTACTCGAGCATAGTCTATGTCTCGTGTCCGTAAAGGACAACCGGTCTTATAAGCGTTTTGTACATGGTGCATTTAGTGCGTGGGTGAATCTTTTTCAACCGCAGTTTCTTCTGGAGCCCGTAGTAGGCCCGACTTCCACTGCACAGTGGGAAAAATCGACCCAAAAACGGATCTTTTAACGCCGCTGGTATCGGTACGTGAAGTTAACCATTTCTGAAGTACAAAAATACGAGGAATCGATTGGTGCTAAATTCATTCACCGCACGGCATGGGAAGTGGTCCATTATGCCCCATTTTGCCCTTTTTTCATACTAGAAGAGTATCGAAATGTACTTTCAAACAACAAGCACGACTGTGGATCGTTGAAAATAGCTGCAGATATAATTAGTGGTTCATAGCAATCATAAAAAAATACATTAAAGATCCTTTCAAATGCTTATTTGCCCCATATGCCCCAACAATTGCTGGAAATTCACACTTTTACCTAATTTTGTATGGATTTTTAATGTTATTGATTTGAAGTTGATATTTTAGGATAAACAAAAATCCGCTAAATCTATTATCACCAGAACCATCTACGGGAGTTGCCCAATTTGCCCAATTTTGCCTAAATTACTTAGAAAAAAAAAGATTTAAAACGTATTTATAAGAAACAGATACTGATAAGGAACGTTAAAATTAGTTTTTTTGGTGCAATTGGCCGCTAACAGTAATCTTACTCGTATATAAAAGATCTTTTCCCCATTTTATCCTACATGCCCCAAAAACTGCTGGATGATAACGTTTTTTGAATTGTTTTGTAACATCACCCTACATCATAGTTGCAACATGAAATCATTTTTGCTACATACAAATACGGTTCATCGATTAGTTTTAGAATCATTCACAGGAGGGTACAAACAGCTGTCCATTTTACCCCAATTTGCCCTGCTTTTTTGTCGTCTCATGCATAAATTGATTTCTCGTGTTTGCTTATGTCCGAATTAATCGACTTCTGGTACTAAAAACAATGTAATCAAAAGGACAGTTAAAATATGTGACTTTTTTCTAATTCTCGCTTTTCGTGGGGAATTGAGCGCATAGTAAGCATTAATCTTAATTTTAATATGTGTCAAATATACTCAAAACTGATTAAATGTAGTATCTTTAATATATAAATATTGGTACTTTAAGACGGCCTATTTAATCAGTTTAGTTCATATTTAAAACATTTTATAAAATGCTTATTATACCCTTTATTCCCCATGGAAAGCTGAAATTACAGAAAGCATCATATATTTGACTGTATTTTCGATTACATCGGTTTGAGCACCAATGAAAATAAGGGAAATTAATTCAATAATTTTATTATTTTTTTATTAGTTTATAATTCATTACATAGAAAGCAGGGAAAATTGGGGTAAAATGGACAGCTGTTCGTAACATTCCGAGAATGATTCTAGTATTAGTAGATACACAGCATTCGCATATATCAAAAAAGATCTCATTCATGTTTTGCAACCAGCGACATGCAAAATATGTTATTATCCAGTAGGTTTTGGGGCATGTAGGGTAAAATAGGGAAAAGATCTTTCATATACGCGCATGATGACTGTTTGCTGTCAATTGCACCTAAAAATAATGTTAACGTTCCTTAACAGTATCTGTTTCTTATAAATACATGTTAAATCTCCCTTTTCTATGAAAATAGGGCAAAATGGGGCAAACTTGACAACTCGCGAAGATGATTCTGGTGATAATAGATTTAGAGCTTTTTGTTTATGCCAAAAAATCAACTTCAAATCAGTAACATTTAAAATCCATTCATAATTAGATGAAAGTGTGAATTTGCAGCAGTTGTTGGGGCATATGGGGCAAAATAAGCATTTGAAAGGATCTTTCATGTATTTTTATGATTGCTATGAACCACTAATTACACCTACAGCTATTTTCAACGATCTACGCCCGTGCTTGTTGTTTGAAAGTACATTTTGATTCTCTTCTTGTGTGAAAAATGGGCAAAATGAGGCGAAATGGACCACTTCCCGTGCCGTGCGGTGAATGAATTTAACACCAATCCATTTCTACGTCAGAAATGGTCAACTTTACTTACCGAAACCAGCGGCGTTAAAACATCCGTTTTTGGGTCAATTTTTTTCCACTGATCCCATAATATCCATGTCGTCCGCAAAGCACACAAATAGACCGGATTTTGTGAAAATCGTTCCCCGGCTCGTAGCATCACACCTTCCAGAGCGATGTTGAAGAGTAGGCATGAGAGTCCATCACCTTGTCGCAGTCCCCGGCGAGATTCGAATGAACTGGATGGTTCCCCCGAAACCCTTACGCAGTTTTGCACACCGTCCATTGTTGCTTTAATCAGTCTAGTCAGCTTCCCAGGAAAGCCGTTTTCGTCCATAGTTCTCCATAGCTCTGCGCGGTCGATACTGTCGTATGCCGCTTTGAAGTCGATGAACAGGTGATGCGTTGGGACCTGGTATTCACGGCATTTCTAGAGGATTTGCCGTACGGTGAAGATCTGGTCCGTTGTCGACCGGCCGTCGATGAAGCCGACTTGATAACTTCCCACAATTTCATTTGTTTTATGTGACAGACGGAAGATGATCTGGAATAACACTTTGAAGGCAACATTCAAAATAGTGATCGCCCTGAAGTTCTCACATTTCAAATGGTCGCCGTTCTTGTGAATGGAGCAGATTACCCCTTCCTTCCACTCCTCCGGTAGCTGTTCGGTTTCCCAGATCTTGACTATCAGTCGATGCAGACAGGTGGCCACTAGGGTGGCCAACTTTTCAGGGCCCATCTTGATGAGTTCAGCTGCGATACCATCCTTACCAGCTGCTGTGTTGGTTTTGAGCTGGTGAATGGCATCCTTAGCTTCCTTCAGCGTGGGAGTTGGTTCATTTCCGTCCTCCGCTGTTCCATTTTATCGCACTCCGCTTCTTCCAGGCGGTGCCTTTTCTTCCGAAAGAGGCAGGTCTGCTGTTTCCGCTTCTATTTGTAACGTTCCACGTCCTGTCGGGTCCCTTGCTGCAGCATTACCGCCCTCGCTGCGTTCTTTTCCTCCAAAACCGTTTTGCACTCTTCGTCGAACCATTCGTTCCGTCGATTCCTTCCACGTACATGATGGTGCTCTCGGCTGCGTCGTTGATGGCTGCTATCACTGTACTCGACTCTAGAGGGGCCTCATGGAGCTCGCCCTCGTCCGGCAACGCGGCCTCGAGATTCTGCGCGTATGCTGAGGCGACATCCGGTTGTTTCAGTCGCTCTAGGTTTTACCGTGGCGGTCGCTTGTACCGTACATTGTTGATGACGGAGAGTTTTGGGTGCAGTTTTACCATCACCAGATAGTGGTCGGAGTCGATGTTGGCGCCACGATAGGTCCTGACGTCGATAATGTCGGAAAAGTTTTTTTTTGTCTGTATTAACGAGATTTTTAACCCTAGGCTAGTTCATCTCGGGACCCACGCTTTACTTTCCTTCCGAAGGAAGAACCCACATTTTGTGAGTATGTCGGGAGTGGGATTCGAACCCAGGTCCTCGGCGTGATAGTCAAGTGTTCTAACCATCACACCAGGTCCGCTCCACATGTCGGAAAAGTGCCGTCCGTTAATCAGAACGTGGTCGATTTGAGATTCCGTCTGCTGTGGTGATCTCCATGTGTAACGACAAGGGAGGCTGTGTTGGAAAAAGGTGCTACGTATGGCCATATTTTTGGAGGCGGCGAAATCAATGAGTCGTAGACCGTTTTCGTTCGTCTGCTGGTGGACACTGAACTTACCAATAGTCGGTCTGAATTCTTCCTCCTAGCCCACCTGAGCGTTTAAATCTGCTATGATGATCTTGACGTCGTGACTTGGGCAGCGATCGTACCTCTAAACGTTCGCACCATGGATCCTGTCCAACACACCTCCTGCAGCGCTACGATACCGAACCCGCGGTCCTTCAGTAGATCGACGAGTATGCGGGTGCTCCCAATAAAGTTGAGAGATCGGCAGTTCCACGTACCGAGTTTCCAATCGCAAGTCCTTTTTGTTCGCTGGGGTCGTTGCCGTTGGTCTCGGTTCGTATTATTCTGTTGCTGATTTTCCGTTACAATGGTTTTTTACGGCTGGCTCGTAGGACCTGACACCAACCCCCTACTTGCCGGAGGACCATAGTGCACAGTTGAGCTTAGAGTTGTTCCCTGGCACTTGGACATTGATCAGCCGCCCCTAACATGGGGATCAGACACTGTTGTGAGCCACTCCTCCTGGATAACAGACGCTCAGGTTTGCCAAAGTAACCCCACCACCCCTTCCCACCCAAGCAACACACATGTTATATAGGAGCTTCGACAGCGCAAGTTTTGGTTGTATAGAAGTTAATTTTACGTTATTCTAACATTGTGTTGAAATAACGTCAAATAAATTTCTATACAACCTAAACTTGCGCTGTCGTAACTAATATATAACATGCGTGTTGCTTGGGCTGTCTGCGTACGACCAAAGTTCTCACCGGGGTTGGTTACCCGATCTTCCCTTAGGTTGCTCGTAGTTTCCGGGCGGTACCACGAGGAGGTATAGGGATAGGAGTTGAAGAAATTCTCTCGTCGCACACTTGCGATTCTATCCACCGTTTCTTTCATTACTTTCGTTACTCCCTCCTTCTTTGAGTAGTATTAAGCTCACCGAGAAAAGCCAATAAAATTCAATTATGATAACAGTAGTATACTGCCGTGATTCGTAAGTCAGTCCCATATGTAAAAAGTAGGCATTGAGAAAATGGCCTCTGAAGTTTTCAAATTCGATTTCTATGGGAAACTCTTAAAAATCGTCATGAATTGAAAACTCCTGCAATCATCATGAAATTTTCACACATTGTTTCAAACGTGATAACGTAACAGTGAAAAATGTAAAACTGGCTAAAATAGTGTCTGGTTTTGCACTGGAGGGTGCACAAGTTCGTAATGGGACTGACATGCGATTACATTTCATTATGGGACAATCTGACTTGGTGTTGTTTTTCAATTTTACTGAACAAACTATATATTATTTTGCACGCAGCTGAAAGATCATCCGAAGAAAGCTCGAAAACGGCCATTAACTCATTTTTGCCCAAAATGCAGATGGGACTGACTTGCGATTCACGGCAGTATACAGAAGCAAAATGTGTGGAAACTTGGTGTAGTTTCGATTTTTGATAATAAATTTGTAAGTGAATCTTTTTTTCTGTCATACTTAATTTTTAAACAGCTTTCCCAATCTTATTAGAAATCCCAGTATTCTTCAAAAACCAAACTTTTTTCAACACAGATTACTAAAAAATATGTAAAATGGATGAAGTGCATTTATTGAAAGATATATTTTATCATTTTTGCATGTAGTTATTAATAGAAACTGTAATCACTGTATGATGGATCTTTCTTGTGCCGGTCACTGTAGTTTTTTTTTTTAACATATATGAACTCGACCAGTGGAAAAAAGTCGTTTAATTCTGAGAACCTTCGTATCAATTTGTACGATCATAAAAAAAAATCCCCTTATCATGAATAATACCCAAGAGGAAAGTCGAACATAAACTACTCTTATAGCTGAAAAGGCTGTCATTACCATTATTGAGCAACAATTCAGCAAGCTTGCTTGTTTGTGACTTGCAATTCTTTGTTGATCATCCTGGATTTACATTTTTTTAGTATTTACTTTTTTAGACAATGCAACTATGATATTGGAGGTTCCTCCAGAGATTCTTCCATATTCTTTTCTGAGATTCTTTCAATGATTTATATAGAAGTTCTTTTTTTGGAGCTGTCAGGATTTCTCTCAGGCTTCCTTTTCAGATTTTTCCTGGGATTCCTGGGAGAATGAGGGGTCTTCGATAGTGTAACGCTAACAGTTCATGTACTAAGTATAGAAAAAAAAGCTACAGTGGCACTAGAATGTAAAAAAATCATGTCTTTCGGAACATTGGTTACGGAGAACGAGATGGTCGAAGTGAGCAACTTTGCTAAAACATAAAACAGAAATCTATTTCAAATCATTTTCAATTTTTTTCCTTTTTTTTTTTTTTTTTTGCTCGAAGCATTTATTGATTCTAGAATGAAGCTAATAACCAACTTACCAGGATAAAAAACCTGTGCAGGAAAAATCTTCTGTCGCACGCTGAATACATATTCTCTGTATTACCTAATTTGGTTTGACTGGACAACGATAAAATATTGTTGGAATAATTTATATGTTTCTATAAGGGTCTGAGATTATAGTTGTGCGATGTTACAGTTCATAGCGAAAATAACTACTGTAATGGAAATAGATATCAAGGGCTTAACTTCAGAATAGTTTGGACGACCCTGAATGACTCAAAAGAATATGAGAACTTCCATCAGTCTACAAATAGGTCCAGTATCCATAGTTATTTATGAAATTTTACTCTGTGTGGCGGATATGATTGCTGCTACAAGTGCAGATCTGAAGTTCTGCTTTTCATAGTAGTTTTGTTAGTCTTGAGAGAATATCCCAAAGGAATTTTGGCATGGCTCGTACAACTTGAAGGGGTTCATAGTTTTTTGGTGGATGTGTGGTGTTTCAGTTATTTGTGCAAATAACTACTACAACGCTTGTAGATGTGAAAAACTAATCTCCAGGACATTTTGGACTACCCTGAAGATCCCAAAAGTGTATGATAATATGTATGTTGTTTTTTTTTTATTCAATTGTGTGATTTTTATATATCCTTTTGGGGTCACACAGAACCCCTTCAAACCCAAAGGGTTAATAGCAGCGAATTGTTTCCAGTAAATTGAAATTGTTTTTTTACAATAGGATAAAAGCTCCCTTAGTGGAGGTAGTACCAATAGTGGTGGTAGTGGCATTTTAGCACTGTTTCGACCAAAAAGCTTGCAAATTACCTTTTTAATAGATGCATCATACCTAATTAATAACATCCATTCAGTTTTGTGTTCAGAATTTGCCGAAAACCCGATTTTAAACAGTTATTTTCAGAGACGAACCAGCCAAGGGCTGAAAGTCTCTTTAATAAAGACAAATCAATCAATCAATCAATTATTTTTCTTAATTTTTTTTGCTCCTTTGCGCCTATAGTGGTGGTAGCGTTCCTATAGTGATGGGTCCCATAAGAATTCAATGGGATGCACCACTATAGGAACCAATGTTAAATTTTACTTCCATAATAGGAACCATGTACTTATAGTTGGTGCAAGTGATTTATTAGCAAAAACTGAAATAAACAATAGTTTTTACATTTTTCCTAGCAAACTTAAGTAAATAACTACCGATTAACGTTTTTAGACTTTTAATTTTGTGGCATTATCATTTTTATTCAATTATTTAACTACAAGGTGCTACTAATAGCACCACTATTGGTACATTTACCCTATATCTGAAGTGATTGCAATAGAGAAGTTTTTGCCCAAGTACGTGCATGTACCTAAACCTTTTATCCGTCATGTCTCCTAACTGGAAAACACAAATTGAATTAGTTCGACCAAAATAAGAGGATTCTGGCATTAGCCAAAGTGCAAAACTATGTCAGCAGCGTGGCTGTCCAGTGTCCATGTGATTCCTTGAAATTTACAATGGATAATCAGATTTGCTGCACTGGCTTAGTTTCAAAAACTAGCATGTTGACCCCAACTTTCATGGCCAGCATTTCGCTGGCACTTCTCGTCGTCGTCGATAGAGCACGATCTGGAAAGTTATCCATCCTCCGCTCCGTTTGTTGTTTGGCCAGGAAAACAAATCCCGATGACATATCTACAAACACAAGCCCGAAGAGAGCAAACAACTTTGATAAGCGTCCAGCTCTGTGGTGGTTGGTTGGTGCTCTGGTGTGCTTGTCGTTTCCATCGGCAAACTCACTCGCAGTATTTTTTTTACGACTTTATCGATTACTTGACGGGCCATTAATCACATTATTCCCTTGGATGATGCAAAAGTCCACCGAGGTCTTCTGTGTGGAGTTTCCGCGCTTTTTTTTTTGTTGCTTATAAATATTTTGCATTCAATAACTGCGATGGAGAAGTCTTTCGTATTGAAGAACAACTTTCTGTGGCGAAAGGCCATCATTTTCGTCTTAAATCATATACGATAAAGAATTTCAAAGGTCAAGCTTCACTGCTGTGCCCAACGAACTGAGCAAGATTTCCTGTACCTATTACTGTTGGAATAAGGAAATACATACAATCCACTGCAGGATTCTGTAGAAAATGTGAATTTTTTATCGGCACAAAATCTTCGCGATACGATTTTAGTGTTGAAGACTCGTTCTTATTCCACTGTTTTCATAGGTAATTCCACTTCGTTCGCTAGTTGGATTACTCATAATCATTTCGTTCTTTTCATCGAAGTTTCAAAGACGGTTGATAGCAACAAGGCTGATGATAACCTTTAAAAAACACGAGAGAAAACCCCAGGCGTGTCCGGCGATACGGAGCGTGGCTTCCATTTTTTTAGGGAATCTGCCCAGTTTCTCCACAAACCGAACAAGCACGTATCCTTGAGAATCTAGCTGAACATGTCTCTCGCCGCCGTCGTCGTCGGTCGTAGTCACCCCCACTTGGGTTGTTTGCGGTTTAGTTGTGTTTGCTTACTATTCGGTCCGCTTCGTCATCATAAAATATTATATTAATGTTGCCGTCGCGTCGCTTCGCCGAGCGAGTTTCCCGGCTAATGGCGATTGGTGCTGCTGCCATGCCGATGTCGCCTTATTTGCGGTTTTCATCTATGGCAGTTACGGAACATTGGTACACAGGAACCCGGGTCTGGTTGAATGCATGGCGGCATGGAGACTTTGGAATATAAAGGAGACGTCACGACAAATAAGCAGCACATAAAACTGACACTGGCATCATCCAGGTCTGATGAATATGAGGCAATTTCAATAATTCACACCATGACAAAATGATTTATTGCATACAGATTGGATAGATTCGCGAAAGATAGATGGAAAATAATTTTAATTGATGAAGCGAAGCATAGCTACGGAACGGAGGTAGGTATTCCCAAAAGACTGCTATTTTGGGGATTGTACACTAACAAGAATTATGCATCGTCCCAGATTACTTCAGAAATTCTTTCAAAAAATCCACAGGAAGCTCTTTCTTACAGGATTTTTTGCATTAAACTTTGTAAAGAATTATCCGGGAATTTCTTTGAAAATCATGATCTCTCCTGGTTTTTCTCAAGGGATTCCTCAAGAAAAATCTTCGGAGATTCCTTCAGGAATTATTCTGGTGGTTCCTACATAAATCTACCAGAAATTGCTTTAAAAATATCATCACGATTTGCTTCATAAATGTCTCCATGTGTGTTTTGGAATTTGTCAAAGAATTCATGCTAGACGCGTGCGCCGAATTAGTTTTCACCGGCTGCGACGTTTATAGTAATTTAAGACAGTGGCGGCAGCGACGGCGTAATCGGCGTTACCTTTTTCAGTAAAGTGCTATTTCTATTCATCAAAAAGCGTCAATACAGAATAATTTGTTTCCTGTACCTAGGGTACAACTTTCATTTATTTTGTGTTAAAGGTTCAAATGTATGTAAATCATAAGTTTCAATAAAAACCATCTTCATAAGAATTATGCTATAAATTTTAGAGGGAATTCTTGTGGACGTTTACCAGAAAATTTATAAAGGATTCCTCCAGATACAGACAACGTCGCAGACAACGTCGCACGTCTCTTCTTAGAACATTCTTCACTAAAACTCATTTTGAACCAGTGCTGTCATGGTAAAAACAGAGCTGGTTATTCAAGGATTTCAAATTCCAGCGCTTCACAAATCGGTACGCTTCTAAGGAAATTACTTTAAAATTGAACCTTATTCACATCAATTGGATGATTTATCCTAATCAGGACGTTGATTTTTTTTTTTTGAAAAACGAACTCTTAGATTTCTCGAGAAATTTATATTTCTTTGCAGGAATTGCTTTATGAAATTTTTGTTGGAGTTCTGTTTGGGGTCTTTTCAGGAATTGCTCTAAGGATTCTTTCAGATTCAGATATTTTTTTTTCCAGAAATTCCTCCAGAAAGTTCTCAATAGATTCTTTTGGAAGTTCTTTCAGGAGGCTTCTCAGAAAACTCTCAGATATTTCTCCACGGGTGGGATCGTTAACTTTGTAACGAACAGTTTATTTGTAACTTATATTTATTCAAAATAATAGAACAATTTGCGGTATTTTATAAACAGTGCTACAACAAAAGGTGACCGGAAAAACGACGGTTCAGACCTACACTGGATAGCCGTCGAGCTAGCTAATGATCGTGTGGTCCATTTCGCTAGGGATGTGCCAATCATCTTGTTACAGCTTCCCCCCACCAGCACGGTCATTCGGCGAAGACGTTTATGTTGCATTTTCAGTTCGATCCATCATCACAAGCGTATTATAAACAGCAGGCATGTCCCGACTATATTTCAATAATTCCCGAACATGAGATGGAAAGTGGTGCATCATCAAATGTATCAGTTTTTCCTCTGTCGGTGGCAATTCCATATACTGCGCATTAACCAAAAAGCGAAGAAAATATGCTGACATGCATGATTTTTTCCCTTTTCGTATATACGATCCATTCACCATCTTGGTCATGAAACTTCGCTGTTCTGTACATCCCCAAAACCTCTTCAAAAACGATTGCTTAAGGACAAACGTCTTAAAATCCCGCAACAAAAGTGCATCAGAACTTCAGACGCACAAATCTCAAGAAGCAAAGTTCAAACAACCGTGCATTTTATTATTTTGTTCTTGCTCACTTGCAATAAGCTTAAAATGAGAAGCTCAAGTGCGCTGGTTTTGTTTACGAAGAGATTTGTGCCCTCAAAATCGTGAGTAGGTGCCAAAGTCGGCCATTGTGGCTGCCATTTTGGGATTCTTACAAGTCTGTCCTTAAACGTAGCCCAACTATCGAACTGGTACTGAAATGCACGGAACCATAGGTTTGGCTCTCCTCGCAAACATTCGTACACCAAATCGATACGTCCATTGTCTTTCAGCTCTCGTCGTTCGATCATCACGTACTGGTCAAATCTGTTTAGAAACTCTGCGGCTGTAAAATGCTCACATCTGCCGTCGTAGTATGGTTTGGTCACGTTGTCTGTACGGATAACTATGGCTGGGGGTTTTGTCGCTACGGATGGTGGGATAGGCACCGTGTTGGTCATCTCTTGTGGCTGTTCTATCTGTTCACATGTTTTTGTTTCCAATGCCGCGTGTATCTCCCTATTTGGAAGGGCCGCAATATCTGCTGCCGGTGTGTTTTGATCATCTTCTTCGCGTTCAGTTAGGCTGTTGTTGAAGATTGTGGAAAATATGCGTTCCAATCTCCGCATACCTGCTTCCACGGCCAGTAAACGTCGTTCTAAAGATGCAAAATCCATTATGGGAATCGGTTGATCCCGGTTGAGCCCCCACGTTTTAACGAACAGTTTATTTGTAACTTATATTTATTCAAAATAATAGAACAATTTGCGGTATTTTATGAACAGTGCTACAACAAAAGGCGACCGGACAAACGACGGTTCAGACCTACACTGGATAGCCGTCGAGCTAATGATCGTGTGGTCCATTTCGCTAGGGATGTGCGAATCATCTTGTTCCAACTTGTCTAGAGATCTATAGAAACCTTACTTCAAGAATTCTTCATCTTTTTCCAGCGACCATTGAAAAATCCCTTCAGAAATTCTTACAGGAGTTTCTTTAGCAAATACTTCAGCTTTATTTCTTGACGTTTCTCCAGGAATTCCAGCATTTTCCAGTTTTACAGGCATTGTTTCAGAGATTCCCTAAAAACACATTTCGCCACAATCGCCAGAAGTAATAAATTCTGGCGATTCCTTTAAGAATATTTTACAGTTTCTCAAGGGGAATTGTATCAGGGAATTTAACCCTATAAGACCATTCGAACATGCAATTGCAAGACATTCATTCAACACGGAGACAAATTTCATTCGTTTGAAACAAAAATATTCATGTTTATTCGGTAAACTGATAAAATATTTAAAACTAAAATATTAATTTTTAAACCAACTCAATTACATATTGATTTATACAATACCCATTGAAGAGCCCCCCGTTCCACCGTCGTGAACATAAACAAAACTCTCAAGTTCCAGCTGCAGCACCAAACAAGATTTCCTCTTGAAAAAAAAGTCAAGTTTAATCAAAAGTTTCCACGAAATCCCATTGATTTCGGGAGCGTATGTTATCTACATGATGTTGGCATTGAAAGTGCCACGCGGGAAGTGGGTTTTCCTAGAGAAGGAAATGATTTTGTAAATTTAATTGGAAAACAAATATTTCCGTAGGGCCGGCCTGCCACGAAAAACAAAAATGTTTACATTTGTTTCTTACATAACCTGTCAGAAGATGCATGTTTGTTTCAAAAATGGATTGAATTTTCTTTAAATGTGACGTTCGATTTGCTCCAAACAGTTTTATTTTTTGTTGCCAGAACAAATTGACAATTTATTTGAGTTTACCTGAAGTATTTTTGATTTTACCATGCTTTTTTTCTGCGTGAAGAATCCATAAGTATTTTAAGGAGTTCTTCCAGGATTTGTTCCAAATGATCCTTCAAAAATTAATTAAGAGATTTATTCAAGAATTCCTCTAGTATCTTTCTCTGCAATTTCTGCACAGATTTTTTTCTCTTGGATTCCTTCAAAAATTTCTTCATGATTCAATTAAGAAAATCCTCAAGGATGTCCTTCAGAAATGCCTTGAGAGATTTTCTCAGATTTTCTTCAGGATTTTTCCTCATTTTTTTTTTTTCAAAAATTTTTCATAAAAAACTTCTAACAATTCCTCCAAAGCAATCTCAGGAGTTGTTTTTTTCCTCTCTTTCTGTTAGGGAAATTAAGCCACTGGCGTCCAACTAACTGAACTTTTTAGACGAATCTCAGGATTTCCTCCAGGCATTCCCCAGAGACTTCTTCAGGAGCTCAAAGAATTCCCATAGGAATCTCTAAAGGAATCACAGGAAATATTTCTGAAATAATAACAAGAGGAACTCCAAAAAGAAACCTTCTAGGGGTTCTAGGTAACCCCTGACGAAATTTTCTATCCTGGATTCCTAGAGATGTTTCAGAAGAAATTTCAGTAAGTTTTGGATGGAATCCATGGAGGAATTTCTGAAATAATTCTTGGGGGAATTTTAGAATAAAGTGTCTATCTAATTCCAGCAGAAATGCCTGGAGATATTCTTGAACGAATCTCTGCAGGATTATAAAAAAAATATTATTACACCGTCTTCGACCTTCTGGCCTCTACAGACTGAACATTAATAATTCAGGATTATGTAAAAAAATCCAAGAAAATTTTCTTTAATAATTTCTGGAAACTCTCCCTAAGAAACCCTTGGTGGAATTTCAACAAGGATTTATAAATTAATAAATTAGAAAAAATCCCAGATAAAACTCAAAGCAAAAATAATGGAGGATGTTCTGGAAGAATTCCCGGAGGAATTCATAAAAATATTTTTAGAAAGAATGTCCGGAGAAGTACTTTTGCTTCTATAAAGGTTCTTGGAAATTTTCATAGGAATATTATTATAATTATTGTTTTTATTAACGAGACTTTCAGCCCTTGGCTGGTTCATCTCGTCCAAAGGAATATTTACTAAACTTTCTATGAACTGTTACTGAAGATTATTTCTACACTTCTTTAAGAATCAGAGTAAAAATTCCTGATGACAACCTTGGAAGAATTTCAGGAGGATTTTTTTTGTGAAATACATAGAGGAATACTCGGAGGAACCTAAGCAGGGATCTCAATATGAATTTTCGTAGAAATCACTGAAAGAACATCTACTGGAATCACAAAACAAAATCATGGGCGAACTTTTGGAGAATTTCCTGAAGATACTCTATGAAGAAATTTATAGAAGAAGCCCAGATAACAAATTCGAAGCAACCGATTAAGGAATACCAGAAAGAACACTGGGATTATTATGTAAATATAATTCCTGGAGTTATTTCTGAAGGAGGAACTTCCAGAGGTAACTCCATGCTTTGAGGTGGGAGAGGTTCCGAAAAGTGTGGTAATTTCAGAGAAGATCCTATATGTAATATGTAATGTTCACATGTCTACATTGTTTGACGGAGATAAATAAATAAATACATATAAGAAGATATGAGGGGGAATTGAAAATGGACATTTTTTGCGTGACCTAATTCATGTAATTTATAATAAATCCATGGAGCCATAGAAATACTTTGCCAAATTTATGGAGGAACTCAAGGCATCTCTTAAAAATATTTCTGAAGAAACATTCGGATTTTTTTTAATCCTTGGAGAAATTTCTGATAAATTCATGGAGGAGTTCTTGATGAAATTTTTGGAGGGTATTCCATAGGAGTTTCGGAAGATTTCATGGAATGGAATATACACTCCCGATCAAAAGTTTGGGGTCACTCCATCAAAAAATGTTTTTGAGGGGGTGAGCCTAAACTATTGATCTTACAAATTTAGGGTTTGAGTGATATCTACAGAAGTTTCTCAATGGTTTCCCTGAGAAAAGCATCCATGGATTTCTTCAGAAATTCTTCCATGGGCTATTTTCTAAATTCATCGAGAAATTCCTCCAGAGAAGCATTCAAAAAGTTTTTCATGACTTCACGAAGTGATAATTTAAGCATTTCTCTGGAAGTTTCTCCAAGGATTCCATTGGTATATTTTCCATGGATTCTTCAAGAATAACTTTAAAATCATTTCAGAAAACTTTCCAGGCATTCCTTCTTAAAGCTCTCCGAAGAAATCATACAAAAAAATCTTTCAAAAATTTATTCAGAAATTTCCTCCAGATGCTATTGCGAGGATTTCTCCTGGAGTTTCTTTAAAACTTTATCGAAAAATTCTTTTGAAATTATCCAGTATATTTAATATACATGATTAGTTAAATCCTCTCCTTTGATAAATATTTCAGGCAATAATTTCAAAATTTATCAAACAATTGCATCAGAACACTTTCCATTCTTACAGCGATTTTTTCAGAACTTTTGAATCGTTCAGAAATTTTCCAAATAATGTCATGGCAACGCTTCAAAAATTCCTCTGGGCTTTCCTCAAAACAATTATCCAAGGATTCCTCAAGAAAACCTGCCATGAGTTTTCTCAGAAGTTCCTCTGGAGATTCTTTTGGATAATCTTCCACGGATTTCTACACAAATTTCTCCACCGATTCATTTCAAGATTATTCCATCGATTTTAGTGGAAGTCTTTCAGAAATTCTCCCAAGATCTTTTTAGGAAATTCCTACTGAGATTACTTCACATATTTCCATTAGAAAATCTACCATGGACTCATTCAAAAATTTCTCCAAATCGAATGAACAACTAAACAATTGTTTGTCGAGCATTACCGTACTGTAGAAAGGAACAAAGTATCCCTTGAAATGGTAAAATACATTACCAAAATCGAAGAAAATTGAAGCAATATTGTTTATGCAGCTCTGAAAGACTGAAAAAGCCACAAAAAAGCGGTTCCCATTTTCAAAATCCTTTCAGGAAATTTTCATAAAATCGCTTCAGATTTTTTTAAAGAATAATTGTGCGGGTATTCCCTAATCGAACACGATGGTTTGGAACGTTCGTGCTTCGAACGGTCCCAAAAAATCGTCCGTTTTTGCCTTCACACGTTTTGGTTTCACAGTCGAATGTGTCGAAAGTGACAGAGTGGCACGTGCTTTTTTTTTGCTGCCTCACTCACATTTCATCTTCGCTCTCTTTCCTTTTTCAACGATGACAGCAGAAAGTCGCATTAGGGCGAAACTGGAAGCATTTTCTCATTTTTTCGGTTTTTGATTTTTTATTAAATAACGAAGCAATATTTTCAAAATCGGTTTTCGTGCACATGTATAGTATGGATCTAGGTATCTTCTAAATTTTTTTGAGGTGGGAAATGTTTTCCATTTTTGCAGAAACCATTTTTTATGGAATTTTGTTCAAAAATGGTTTCTGCAAAAACGAAAAACATTTTCCACTACAAAAAAAATCAGAAGATACCTTGATCCATACTCTACATGTGCACGAAAACCGATTTTGAAAATATTGCTTCGTTATTTTATTAAAAATCAAAAACCAAAAAAGTGAGGAAATCGATCCAGTTTCGCCTTAAGAATCGAGGTAGTTTTTGCAAAAGTGGCAGCAAGGAGACATCAAATTGGCAAGGTTCGTAAAAAAGGACGTTTGAAATAGGATGTCGAATTGACCTTCGAATCCAGTGGCCAAGGAAACTCACAATATCTTATAAGGTATTTCGGTTTTTTTTTTTTTTTTCAAAAATTCTTCCTGTGATCTTTTTAAGAATGTGTACATGTTTTTCTCCGCGATTTGCTCTAAGCATTCCTTAAGGAATTTCCTCAGTACATCCTCCAGAAATTCTTGAAGGAATTTCTTCCTGCTGATATTGATGCTGAGATTCCGTTTTTTCAAAAATTTTCCTTTGATTCTATTTTTTCAAAAATTTTCCAAGGATTTCTTTAGAAATTCGTTGTCTATTTCTTCACAAACTCCTACAAAAAATTGATGTTTCTAAGAATTTCTTAAAGAATACTACTGGTGATTCCTTCATGTTATGACAGGAATTCCTTCACTGATTTCAACAGAAAAAAGGTTTTCCTCCATGTAATTTTTCTGAAATTTATCCAGGATTTCCTCTAAGGATACTCATACGAATTTCTTTACATATTATTTCTGTGTTTCCTTCAGAATTTTATCCTGAAACATTTCCTGGCAATTTGTACAGGAACTGTCCAAGAGCTCCATGCGTAAGTGACCCAACCATCCCCAATCATCCATACCAGGGATGCCAGATGTTTTTTTGAAATATGTATCACAATTTTCAATTTTGTATCCCATACAAAATTTAGATGAAAGATCTGTATACCATATAAAAATAAAATATTACCTCAACTTAAAAAATCTGTATTTCATATGAAAATAAATCTACGGATTGGTATCAGGTATCAGAAGGTCGACTCCAGAGGCACGTTCTCCTCCATTTGGGAAAATTTGTGCCATCGCCATGAATACGAGCATATTCATCATTTATCTGAGGGAGAGACAAGGAAGGAATAAGAAATGGGATAGGGAAAAGGAAGGTATTGGAATAGGGCGACATAATCGCATAAGCGTACCATAACGGATTCAAACCGCGGCCCTGAAAAGGGCACTGTAAAAAACGCATTTAGCGTAAAGTAAGCTTATAGCTACTTGCCACAACGGGTTCAGAACATCCTGGCAAGATCAAACTCTAACAATCACAACACAAGAAAAAAAGAGCAGCGATAAAAAACAATTCGGTATCTTTTAAAGAACGCAAGAGGCGAAGATACACAGAGGACACTGTGAAGAACGCATAATGCGAAGAGCCATATAGGATATAATTAAAGCTAATAAACAACGTACTAATAATCCCACCCTTATTTAGCCTCGCAGTTGAGGCTTAAGAAGGATAGCTGAATATCTCGGAGAAACACATACACTACTGCACCATTGCTCCGGTTAGCACAGTAAGGGCAGAATACTGTGGAGGGCGCCCTAGTACTCCACAGGCTCCGTTAAGCGGTTAGGATTTTATTAGACCCCCTAACCATTCATTCTTAAGCACGGTAAGCATATAGCTGCCTCACACCATGAAATAGGGATCACCTGTTTAATGGGCTCTTACCACCGGAACTGGCGTGGAAGTGTTGTTCTTGACAACCGCTATCGACACTACACAGCTATCTAGGCTGATCGAGGAAAGAAGTTGATAATGATGATCAACTTCATACGTACCCGAACAACCTTTACCAGGAATGCCAGGGATGCCAGATGATTTTTTGAAAAATCTGTATCATAACTTTCAATTTTGTCTTCTTCTTCTTCTTCTGTATGGCTCTACGTCCCACTGGGACTTGGCCTGCCTCGTTTTAACTTAGTGTTCTTTGAGCACTTCCACAGTTATTAATTGAAGGGCTTTATTTGCCTGCCATTGCATGAATTTGTATATTGTGTGGCATATACAGTTATGCACTATGCCCAGGGAGTCGAGAGAATGTTCCCGACCGGAACGGGAATCGAACCCGCCGTCTCCGGATTGGCGATCCATAGCCTTAACCACTAGGCTAACTGGAGACCCCAATTTTGTATTCCGTACAAAATTTAGATAAAAGATCTGTATACCGTATAAAAATAGAATATACCCGCTACTTCAAAAATGTGTTTTCATATAAAAATAAATCTGTAAGGATGCTCAAAAATCTGTATATACCCAGACAACCAGTAATCGTATAACATGTTGCATAAGATGATAAAGTGGAGGCCATATGCGTACATGTCTCCATTTAGGCGCACATAAAAGGTACGTATATCGCATCCACTTTAACATCTTATGCAATCATTGGTTGACTGGGTATGGCATCCCTGATCAAGCCCGTGCATAAGGGAGTAGTTTTGGGGGTTAAACCCCTCCCATTTCTGATGTTCCATACACTAGGCGCCCCTCCGCCCTTCGCCGAAAATAGTAAAAACCCCTCCCTTGTCACCTTCTCTATGTACGGGCCTGTTCCTGATCCATACACCTGATCCATGGCTCAAGATATTCTTGTAGGTACTTCACTAGGGTTTTTTTTTTTTCAAAAAATTGCTTCGGATATACACTCATTGCACAATTATGGGTCACTCAAGGAACAACCATTTCATAATATGAATCGTTTTTCATACAAAAATAACACTTTCATTATTTTTATTTTATATTCTCATCATTGAAACCCTTCTTTATTGTTTTAAATAAAAATCTGCTTGAAAAATTCATTTTAGGCGGTGAAAATTACTAAAATGTTGGTAAATAATGAAAACCACAATAACGGGTCAAAATTGGCTGTGTAACAATTATGGGTCAATTTGTTGCCTATTATGGGTCACTTAAGAGAAATCGGCTCAAAAATAATGTTTTGTCTAATTTTTCAATGAATGATCACTTATTCTCGATAGATCAACTATAGTAGAATCTAAAACTGGTCTCAAACCTCTTAACGAAGCGTGTTTTCACGATTTGGAATCAATTTTTCAAAATTGGGTCAAAATCTCCAACACAACCACCGATAAACGCCTAAAAGTATGCAATGCCCATGTACGCAGAACTGTCAATATTATGCTGCACAAAAAGTGACCCATAATTGTGTGATTTTCGGTGTTCCTTGGCACAATAATGAGTCACTTAAATTTTGCCAGAAATAAGCTTTAATTGGCTGCAGTCACATGAATTACTACATTTAGAACGTTAATTATACCTTTGTTCTGGTGACGATACCATTTCGCACATGAAAATCACTGAAGCTCGCTTTTACAGAGCTTACGAAAGCAGCGCACGCACTGTCCGATATGCACAATCGAAGCGTTACTTTGACAGCTAGTTTTGCGCCGAACAAAATAATATTGAAAATATGTATGTTTTGATGTATAAGCCCATGTGCGATACGAATAGTGACACAAAACAAATCAACTCATGTGCGAAAAATAATAATAACTAACAAAAGCTTGCAATTAATTAGTATTTATCTATTAAAGTGGAAAGTGACTAATAATTGTGTGTGACCCATAATTGTGCAATGAGTGTAACTCCAGGAAATTTTTCGGAGTTTTCTTGATCCAGTCAGTAATATTTATAGGTATTTTACTAGAGACTCCATCAGAAACTCCTATGAGGATTTTTTGAAAATATCTCCGGAGCCTCTGGTTGGTATTCCAAAAATTTCTTTATGAATTTCAGCAGTAGTTTATTTAGAAATTCGTCCATGAGTTAGTTCAGAAATTGTTCTGCGGATTTCGGTCAAAAAATGGTTCAGAGATTTCTTTTGATTTTTCTCCGAGGATTTGTTTAGAAATTCCACTTGAATTAACAAGTGCATATTTTGCATACAGTAAAAAAAAATGTTCCTAGTTAAAGATCTGGTTAAAACGTGTACAACGTATGTAAATACACACTAAACATTCAATTTGTATTTCGTAGCCTATCTCAGAACAACATTTCATCATCCCAATTCTCTTTTTTCCTCTCGTCAAAAAGTTCGGTATGTTCATTAGCTGTCAGCATTTCCCGGCAGCTTGTCTTGTCTTGAAAGAAACTTGCTTCCCCAAAAGCAGTGCACTTTCATACGGCAATCTGAACAACGACACACGATAGTCGTTGAAAAGATGTTTGCATTTGAGGGATAGCATACCAATCATCAGAATTGTGTGCTCTGTGCGGTCAGAACTATGTCCCACATCATCTTCCCTTCCAGAGACCAAGGCGGTGGTGTCGGAAGTTGAGTAGTCGGAAACTAAACTTGTCAAGTGGCTGTGGTGGAAGATATATGTGCAAAGATTCTCCTCCAGACAGAACATGCCATCATTCGTTTCTATGGGAATGGACCAAATTGAACACTTGGACGTTCGGGATGATGCTGCACACATTTTCTCCCCACAAAAATGACGGTCGAAGGGATAGTTTTGTGGCGCAACTTATCGTTTCGGGACAACTTCTACGCTGAGTGTGTGTGTGTGTGTGTGTGTGTGTGTGTGTGTGTGTGTGTGTGTGTGTGTGTGTGTGTGTGTGTGTGTGTGTGTGTGTGTGTGTGTGTGTGTGTGTGTGTGTGTGTGTGTGTGTGTGTGTGTGTGTGTGTGTGTGTGTGTGTGTGTGTGTGTGTGTGTGTGTGTGTGTGTGTGTGTGTGTGTGTGTGTGTGTGTGTGTGTGTGTGTGTGTGTGTGTGTGTGTGTGTGTGTGTGTGTGTGTGTGTGTGTGTGCGTGTGTGTGTGTGTGTGTGCTGCAAAATGGTAAAGGGAAATGTTATGAAGCAAGGATCCTTCCGTATCCGACGCCGGTCCCCGACGAGGATGACGACGATGAGAGGTCCATTCAAGAAAATTTTATCAACATGGCAAAACTGGCACCGGAATTTGTGGCTGTCAACACGATGCTCCCCTGAGATAAATGGAACAGCTGGAAATGATTTGTACCAAATGCGGGAATCATGTTCCGGTGGGTGTATGATCTCTCGAGTTCAACTGGGAATTCTCCAATTGTTTTCCTTTGGAGCTTTCGGAAGGTCTAATTTTCAAAGACCATGATTGTGGCATTCTAGCGCTTAGCCTTCTACTTCTTGACTACATTCGGCTAAGTCAGCAACATTTTTATTTTAATGAATTTAATCCTGTTCGTTTTAGATTTTTGTACATTGTTTTTCTTCTTTTGTCGAAGTTTTTATTCCAAATGGAATTAGGGTTGCGCCCTCTTTCCGAAAATGTTCAATTTAGTGAAGAGCAGTAATGCCAGTTTTTTTTTGTAAAGTATGGATTCTTTAAAAGTGTGTTGATGAATGTTTATTCTCAGAAGATCTTGTATCATACTTATCCAACTGTTTTTGCCGACATAACAAAATGTGCTCTAAACTAAATTCTGTTACCACCCATAAAAAATCATCCCAAAATGAGCATCGTTTCCCATGGTTTTCTTATCATTCGATTTCTGGCCGCTGCTGTTTACGTTCAACTCGACGACATAATCTAACAATCTTTTTACCACCCGTAACAAACAGCTAAATAAAATGAATAGCCACCATCCCCGCTCCGGGAAAGCATAAAAAGTCGGTTCGAGGTGCGGACCAAAATGGGTGACAATTTCGATAGCAACTTTAAATGGTCGTCCGTTGGTTGGTTGGATCTCACCCATAACCGCAGGGTAAAAAGGCTACGGAAACTCACTAAAGTATGAAACTTTTCGTTGCTGCGTGGGAGAAAATTCATTCAAGGTGAAACTTTTTCGCTTTATATTTAAATAGTAATTACTGTGAGTAGCGTTAAGAACAGTCGATTACCTTTAAAATATTCTGTTTTGAGGTTATGGCTTTCAGTCTTGGAAGAAAAACTCAAAAACGGATTGTTAAGTTTTCATCCGACGTTTCGGTCACTATATTGTGCCTTTCTCAAGGAATTAACTATGCTCCGTTTTCTCGTAACATAGGCCCACAGCATAGGCCAAATTTGTCCCAGACGAACACGTCTGCCGCCTGCGGCGGTGGTTCGGTAGAGGGAAATTCCGAAAACGATCCGGGTCGTTTCCCTTTCAATTTCCCTCTACCGAACCACCGCCGCAGGCGGCAGACGTGTTCGTCTGGGACAAATTTGGCCTATGCTGTGGGCCTATGTTACGAGAAAACGGAGCATAGTTAATTCCTTGAGAAAGGCACAATATAGTGACCGAAACGTCGGATGAAAACTTAACAATCCGTTTTTGAGTTTTTCTTCCAAGACTGAAAGCCATAACCTCAAAACATAAGATCAACAGTCGATTCCTCAAGAAATGTATTTATATCTTCAAAATATGAAATAAATTTCAAATAACTGCCACATTACCCTTTTGAACATTACAATTTTTATATATAAATTCATTACCAACAAAATGCCATCGAAGCGTTTTGAGTATGAAAAGTTTTATGCTATATAGTGAAAAACGTTCGACGATTTAGTAGAAGTATAGATAAGTAAAGTAGGCGTAACATTTGCGAAATTTCCATCGACCACGCTTTTAACGATAATTTTGAATCTTCATAGTTGCAGCTTTCACAACCAGAGGTGCGTGCATCGCTTTTCTTTGCGTTTGGCGTTTCACACTAGCGCCATCTGTTGACGATATTGCACAACACAGTGTATCGTCAAGCATTTCCACCAGGTGGTGGTAGAGTGAGCTGGGCGATGGCTTTTCACGAAATTTTTTCTAGGTGTTACGTCTGTTTGTCTGTGGTATAGAATAGATGTCCTTAACTGGTAGTTTAGCCTGGGCACTGTTGTCTTTCTAACTTCAACTAGATTGAGGAGGTACGTCCCGAGCGTCTGTTTACCAAGGAGCACCTCCTTGGAGCCGCACCGGCTCAAACAGCGTCTGTTCCGGCACCCAGCGGCTGAGTATGAAATGCTCCTCCACCGGAAGCTGTACCTAAGGAGACAGCCTCACCGCGGTGGAAATAGGACCTTAGGCCTACAACCTACTGTTTCCGAAACCCAAAAAAACGTTACAGAAATCTAAAATGAAAGATTACCTAACTGCAACGCCTTTTAGCGCGAAACAACGAACAAGAATTGTAAAAACCCTAGTCCAGCAGGTTTAACTGGCACTACTAGCCAAATGAGGCATGCCGGATGAGGCTTGAGATTCTAGGGATCTATGACATTTCGTCGAATGGCATTTGGTCGAATGACTTTTGGTCGAATGGACATTTGGCCGAATCCCATATTGTGGAGGAGGAAACATATGGCATTTAGTCGAATGGACAATTCGACCCCCCCTCCGTGGCTTTTTGTGGTCTTCTGCCAGACAACCCCACCCCCTCCCACCTTAGTGACTACGTGGTTTATGAATGGTCCTAATGAGAAGATAATTGGATTTTTAAATTTTGAAAAATATATTTATTATTTGATTTTTTATGAAACAGCACTTTTTTCTCAGCCACTATGGTTTTTATCAGATTTTGAAACAGACTGAAGCAATCGGTCGTCAAGTCGTCAAGGTGACAAAGCATCATGCGAGACCGGTGTGACTGCCTGGGATAATGTACGCATGAACACCACCGACTCAATACGAGATCTCAGCTTATATGTTGTGGTTGCTGCAGAACAGATAGCTGTGCATATAGAGCTGTGTAGTGTTCGGCAATAGTTCTAAGTTCAGTGTTACGGTGATCGCCTGATTCGATACAGGTATTGGTATTGGTAGTTGTAACATGTTCTACAAAAACTACTTCAGCAATCTTTAGCCATACACCCACCTCTCACACAATTTAGGCACAAACGGTGTTTTTCTGCGAAATCGAGTCGATTGTTCGGGTTCAACTTGATGAATGCACCACACAGAACCAACGCGTGAGTTATTGTTGACGAGATGCGTCATTGAAGGCTGACGCATGTAGTTTTTGCACAGTCAACAGTTGCAGATTCGAGTGCATTATTACGGGTTTGAGTAAATCGCGAAATTCGAACCAGTACACCCAGCAAATACTGGCGCTTGAGCCTAGCTATTTTGCAATTGCAATATAGTTGAAGGAACTGCCTCTGCAGAACCTAGTAGCTAGCGGGAACCCAGACAACCAGTAATCGTATAAGATGTTGCATAAGATGATAAAGTGGAGACCATATGCGAGCATGCCTCCATTTAGGCGTATGTAAAATGTACGTATATCGCCTCCACTTTAACATCTTATACAACATCTTATACGATCACTGGTTGACTGGGAAGGTAAGCCCTGTTCCCTAGCAGGTTCAGAATCGTTGCGTTGCAGGAGGTGTGTTGGACAGGTTCCAGGTGGTTCTTCGGATTATGTGGGGATCGACCCACTAAAAACTCATTATCTCTTTTCCGTACATTCGCGGTACGCCTGTTAGATAAGACTTTTAGTAGATGGGGATCGTATATAAGTACCCTCTATTGGAGAGCTTTCCACCAGCTACCGCCTTAAGTTGTCCTCTCTCCCCTGGAAGCTTCGGTCCTGGCTAGTACTGTAGACTACCTGTTAGACTCAAGCTCCCGTATGTGAATAGGGGCCAACTCAACTTGCTGTTGGTCGGCCCTGCTTTTTCTCTATAGTTCAAGTACGATTCAGGAGACCGTTGAAGAAACGGAATCCCACTAGTCCGCCCCCGTACACATCCTTTCAACAATGTTGTCGGGAGTGATATCTCTACCGCATATCTGCTGCATACTCGACCTTTGTTCCATTCAAAAAGTGCATGCTCCGCGATATCGTCGCAGTCCACGCATTCTGGACACGCGGGAACCCTGTATGTCCGAATCTGTGCAGATACCACCTAAAGCACCCATGGCCTGAGAGAAATTGTGTCAAGTGCAAGTTCACCTCGCCATAGGGCCTGCCATTTAGATACGCCTGTGTGTCCATCTACCCTTGCTAGAGCAATTTCATTCCCTTTGCCACTTCAACATAGAAAATGTTCTGACGCCTCTAGCGCATTCGACCATGTGATGGCGCCATACCGTAGTATGGAGACCGCTGTTTTCGCGAGCGGTATACGCTTACTTGAGACTATTGCCGAGCTATTTGACATTGACTTTGTCAATGCCATTATCGCCATGCTTGCCCTTTTGCAGGCATCCACTACGTAGCCTCCGAATTTCTGTCTATCGTCGATCACGATCCTCAATTACTTCAGTGAGCGCTTAGAGTTGATCGTGCACCCGCCTGTGGTGACCACTGCCTGTTGTTTAGACTGGCGGGTGTTTACCACCACCACCTCCGTTTTTGGTGCGCGAGTGCCAACTGTCTCGACGTCATCCAGTCTTACACTATGTCAATTGCGTGCGTTAATGTTAGTTCCACTTGCTCTATCGACTCACCGTAATATCAGGGCAATATCATCGGCGAAGCCGACCAGCTTTACGCCCGGTGGAAGTTTGAGCCTCAACACGCCTTCATACGCCGCGTTCAGGGCGCAGCATTGACCCTTGAGGTACCCCCGTGGTGATGTTGTAGCTCCTCTTGGTGGTCCCGGGTGTCATAGATTAGCACCCTATACTGAAAGTACCTCTCCAGTATCCGGTACAGGCTAACCGGGACTCCTAGGTATGGCGCACTCGATGGCGGCCCAGCTAACGCTGTTGAACGCATTCTTCACGTGCAGCGTGAAGACCGCGCAATAACAGATTCCCTTTCGCTTAGTTTAGGGAGCTATACCGGCCGTTTTGATTACAACTCTAATAGCCACCGTCGATCGACCCTTCCGGAACCCGAACTGGTTATCCGAGAGGCCAGAGTCATCGGGTTTCGTGGTATAGGCCATCAGCCTCGACAGAATGATCCGTTCCAACAGTTTTACGGTGGTCTTGTGCGGACGGGTCGCCAGGTGGCTTCCCGGGTTAGGGTAATAGCACCAATCTTCAACTTTTCCACCTCTCTGGAAATTCACCTCCGTAGGCACATCTGCAGCCAATGGCCGTCGTGATGGCTACTGTCGGGATACCGTCCAGGCCCGGAACCTTGTTCAACTTAAGCGACTTCACTAATGCGATGAGCTCGTCGCTTGTCATCGGGGCAACCTCACTTTTGGCGGTTTGGCCATAGGGGATGGGGGCAGGCCCGGATTTAAGGGGGGGCAAAGGGGGCAAGTGCCCCGGGCCCCCCGATGAAGGGGGCCCCCAAGAATCCGAAATACAGTTTATATTTTTCAACGCAACCATATGAAATTTAAGTGAATGAGCGTTCATATTTTATACAAAGCCCCTATAGCCACAGCTGTTAAGGTGTGGATATTCAACATGACCGTCGTTCCAATAACTTTTCGTAAACGAAAATCCTTTACTTCCTTAGGAAAAGAGTGTCTTCGTGTCTGCCACACGGTATGCACATACGAAATGGTCATTGACAAATGAAACTCTTTGTTAATAACAGTTCCACAGTTACTGTGGAAGTGCTCATAAAACACTAAGGTAAGAAACAGTGTCCCACTGAGGACGTCACACTAAAAAAAGAACTTATAATAGGGTTCCTAAAGGTATCTAAACTATGTTTGGCCATTTATCTGGATTTTCTCTTAAGAATAATTCGAAATCAAAAGTTTCATAATTTTTGGTGCAGTATTTGAAAATATGCGATTTTCTCTAAAAACCCTTGAAAGTTCTTATCGAGTGGAAACACTTTTCCATGACTACAAGTTGCTACAAAAAGTGTCTCTAAGCAGAGTGCAAGAAAGATTAAGCTTTTGAGTAATTGACCATCAATATAAATTTCAATAGTTTCACAAATTATATAATTTCACAATGATTATACAATTATACATACGTTTGTCGATTATGATTATATTTTGAAAACAAAAGCCTAATACTTATTTGCATCAGTTCGCTGCTATCATGAAAAAGAGAAGATTATGAATTCTGGAGATGTTTGGAAGTTAAGGCTAGTTTTGAAAACCGAGTGTCCTGGAAACTGTAACTTTCCATATCTTTATTTTTGGTTTTACTGATGATATTAAGATTTATTGCTACAGTGGCTCCCAAGAGACTAATCTTTATATAATCTGAATTTTGAAATACTCGTCGATCCCGTGGAATCTCAAATAAAATTGCTGCATGTTTTAGTAGATTTTCAACTGAACGCTAAGTTCTTAAACTTGTATAAATGTTTTCAATTTGGATGAAAGTTTAAAATATATGTACTATCTGAACGAGATGTCATTTACGCTAGCATTTTGACATTTGAGTCAAATATCAAATTAAATGTTCGAATAATTTTCTGTTTGTCGGAGTTTTGGAGAAGTTCAGAAATCAGAAGCTTTCAATATTAGGTCTAAAATAATACATAACATTAAGAAAAAAACGTAATTGTATGGTTCATTTTTTTCGAAATTTTGATTCTGGGGGCCCACTTTTTAGGGTTTGCCCCGGGCCCCCCGATGCCTAAATCCGGCACTGGATGGGGGCCCATGGTCTATCGTGGCGCGGGAACAACGTTTCCACGATCTTTTGCAGCATCTCGGGGCACCGATCTGGAGGTGCTGACGCGCCCTTCGTTTTAGCCTTGTCTACTTTGTAGAAATCACCCCAAGGGATGCCTGGCAGAGATTTTCTTAGTACGCCCGCTTACGTACCAGTTTAGCGGCCCTGTAGGCCTTACTTCGTTTCATTCTACCCTCACCGTGAGAGCTCTTTGGGTTCCAACTAGACTAGATCATCGCTGGATAGTCCATATATAAGCAATCGCTCCACAAAGGTCGATGACCTTCGGCAGTGACCGTCTTCCTCTGTGTTCCACCCTGTATCAAATCGCCAGATGGTCATTCTGCGTGTATCCATCGTTGACCCTCCAGTCCAAACTAGGGTTTAGACCCGGGCTCCAGAAGGTCACGTCAATGATGGACTCTAAGCCGTTCCTACAGTAAGTTTTTTTTTGTCGTCTACGTTCACGACAGCCACGTTCATTCTACACACTTAGAAAAAATCACCGACTTCGGTAATATTTTACCGAAATCTCAACCGTTAAGTTTTTTTACCGGAGAAATTCGGTGACGTTTACCGAACTTTGTTAAAATTTGACAGATAAACGATAACATTTTACCGAAATTTGATAATTTTGACAGAATTTCGGTAAAAAACCATTACCGAACGTTCAGCAGTTGAGATTCCGGTAAAAATTACCGAACGCGACTAGCTGTGTAGCCATAGCTTCGAGTAGAGCCTAGCCTCTCGCGTTAGTCAAGCGGCTACCCCACTAAATCGCCCAGGCGTTGAAGTCTCCAGAGGGATTCCACGGAGGCACGCAAGTCGATCCTGAGCGACCATTTCAAAAATATCTGAAACTTTGCACAGTTTTTCAATTTCATCTAAAACGTCATTTTTCGATATCATATCTTCATATAGAGTCACGTCTAACTTTTCAAAAGGGTGTATGTGAAAATGGTTGAAAAATATTCAAAAAGCTGCACAGCAAAAACGGTTCGTTCGATTGTTATGATTTTTTCAGCAAAGTTAGATAACTTAATGGGGATTGCTAAGAAAATATACACTGTAAAAATTTTTTTTTTGCATTAAAAAAATATCATTTTTGTCACACAAACTCAAATATCTCAAAACCCTATCTTTTTACCAACGTGATTTTTTCAGGGAAAACGGTCCATTATATTAGCTATCTACCATAAAAATTTGGTGATGGTAAACTAATAAACAAAAAAGTTATGATATTTCAAACATTTCACAATTTTTACATTTAGTAAAAAAAATATGTTTTTTTACCGTGTACATTATTCAGAGAATCGCATTATGATGATGATTTTATTGTTAAGGCTACCGCATGAATTAAACAAGTTATTTTCATGATATTTTTATTTAATTATTCATAACTATTATAGCATCTATTAGAAACTTAGACGCGATCCAGTGTAGTGATCAAAAGTATTGATAGTGTCAAAAATTCTGTTAATAGGGTTAAAACCTGTTGATAATAAGAAACATAAGTAATATTATTTTTAAGATAAAAGCTGCAAAACAAAAGTTTTATATAGACGAATGCGTCTAGTTTACCTGCAAAAAACTTACCTCTTAGATAATAGATTTTATGATGGAGAGAAAGCGAGTAACTGCAACACCAACAAATACATAATAGGTGCATACCACGACAATGCTCTAGACGTCTAGTTTACCTGCAAAAATTTACCTATCAGAGAATAGAATCATAAATATCGGGAGGAAGCGAGTAACTTCAACAACAACAAATGCATGATAGGTACCATGACAATGCTCACGAAAAAGCAAAAAATTACTACCGCTATGGTTATTAAGGATTGTAAAGTAAAAGTTTTCTTCAGTCAAGTAAACGACACCAAACTAGTCAGTAAAAACTTGAAAGTGATTTTGTTTATTAAAATCTAACGAACAACATGAGTAGTCGCTTTCTCAACTGTTGTAGGCCGTTTGCAGAAAAAAAGTGCTCAAAAGAGTTACGAAATCTCACCGAAAGCACCATAGATAAACTGAAAGCGACAGGTTATGCTCCAATGTCCACATTGAATACAAATTTACGCATTTGCACGTCCTGCCGTCTAAACGTTGACAAACGAGCAATCTGTATATCATCGGAAGAGCAGGGCGCAGGAAGTTCGAAAACGACAACAACTGAGGAATTACTAGAAGTTCCAAGTGCAGAGAGCCTTGTCACCGTACCATCAGCGACATCTGTTTCAACAAATCAATCGGAAGATGAGTGTATTCAAAAGGTAAACATCGAACGCTTTAACGAGGGCATAGCTGGGATAAAAGTGACTCCGATTAAATGGACGAAGATGGACTACGTTTATTATCCAGAGAAAAAATACCGTGAAATAAACGAAGCTGTACGTAGAAACCTCTTCAAATTAGGACCTGAGGATGTGGAAAATACAGACTACGATGAGGTAATTATGAATATGAAGGAAAGGTTCTCGAATCCAGCCACGACAAGGAAAGAAAAATTATTGATTTTGTCGATGCTGCCAAGTTCGTGGTCTATTCAAGATGCCATTGATGAGTTCGAAACCAATAGATATACAGTAAAAGAGGCAAAACTATTTAAGAATAACTGTCTTTCAACCAAAAATACTAGGTCTAGTAATGCGTTAACAGACGAGGCAAAAGTATAGTAGTTCAATATTTTGAAGATGATGAAGTAAGTCGAGCTATGCCTGGCCAGAAAGATTATGTATCAGTAAAACAAGATGGAAAGCGTCAAGCAATCCAAAAACGATTAATGATGACGACATCGAAAGAAACTTACATACGCTTCAAGGAAATTCACAATAATATTAAAGTAGGTTTTTCCTCATTTGCAAGCCTTCGGCCAAGGCAATGCAAGCTTCTTTCCAATTCAGGAACACATAATGTTTGTGTGTGCACAACCCATGAGAATATTAACCTTATTTTACATAGTTTGAAAAGAATAAATTTAACAAAGGATATTAAAATGTTAACTGGTAGTCTTTTGTGTGAAAATACAACATCAAATTGCTATCTACGATCTTGTTCGGATTGTCCAGATTCTTCATTATTGGAAAATACTTTATTCGGTGAGTTTGAAGAAAAATATATTGATCAGTTATCATTTGAGCAATGGGTAACCACGGATAGGTGTGACCTTGAAACAATTGTAAAACCTGTAGATGAGTTTGTGTCATATTTTTGCTTGAAATTAGAAAGTTTAATCCCTCACGATTTCATTAAAACAGAGCAATCCAGCTTTTTAAAAAATACGAAAAATACGTTACAAAATGGTGAATTTTTAGTCATTTGTGATTTTTCTGAAAATTACAGTTTTGTATTGCAAGATGAAGTTCAGTCCCATCACTGGAACGTGCAACAAGCTACAATTCATCCATTCGTTATTTATTTTAATGGAAGTTCGCAAATTGAACACTTTAGTTTCATTGTAATTTCCGAAGATTTAAGGCACGATTCAATATCCGTAAACTTGTTCATTGCCAAAATGATTAACTTTTTACGCGTTGATAAACATAAAGAAGTCAAAAAGATATATTTTATGTCTGATGGAGCAGCGTCGCAGTACAAAAACCGTAAGAATTTTTCGAGCCTATGTCAATTTAAATCAATGTACGGAATTGATGCAGAATGGCATTTTTTTGCTACGTCACATGGCAAAGGTCCTTGTGATGCTATTGGAGGAACAATAAAGCGCATGGCCACAAGAGCAAGTTTAGCCAAAGAACGTGAGCATCCAATTAAAACTGCGAAAGAACTTTTTGAATGGGCGAATCGTAGAAAAGAAGAAGATTTAACCAAATTATCATTTTGTTTTACTACTAAGGAAGAGTACGAAATAAAGGCTTCAGAGCTCAGCGAGCAATATAATAACGCGAAAACGATCCAAGGAACCCAAAAATTCCATTGTTTAATTCCATTGTCAGAAAATAAAATTAAAGCAAAACTATACTCAAACTGTTCTGACAATAATGCCAAAGTGTTCGATATTGTAAAAAAATAAATAAAATCAAATAAAAAATAAGTAAAACTGTTTTCATGATCTCATAACCCATAATAAAATCCAAACCCAAAACTCTTAGCCCTCTCTTACCACTATTGTGTCAAATCTATGATTATTGTTGTGTAATTTGAGAATTCATTTATATGTATAAATATTATATATATATATATTATATGTATATATATTACATGTATATACATATAATATAAATACATATAATATTTATACATATAATATACATAATACAAATGAATACACAAATATTGAATATCGTAAAAACAACTTGTTTAACTCCCGCAAGACCCTTAACAAAAAAAACAGCACCAAACTGTGATTCTCGAAATAATTTACACGGCAAAAAAAATTTTTTCTACTAAATGTAAAAAATTGTGAAATGTTTGAAATGTCATAACTTTTTTGTTTATTAGTTTACCATCACCAAATTTTTATGGTAGATAGCTAATATAACGGACCATTTTCCCTAAAAAAATGACGTTGGTAAAAAGATAGGGTTTTGAGATATTTAAGTTTTTGTGACAAAAATTATATTTTTTAATGCAAAAAAAAATATTTTTTTTACAGTGTATATTTTTTTAGTAATCACCATTTAGTTATCTAACTTTGCTGAAAAAATCATAACAATCGAACGAACCGTTTTTGCTGTGCAGCTTTTTGAATATTTTTCAACCATTTTCATATACACCCTTTTGAAAAGTTAGTCGTGACTCAACATGAAGATATGATATCGAAAAATGGTGATTTAGATGGAACTGAAAAACTGTGCAAAGTTTCAGCTCAATAGAAAATCATGAATTAAAAAAAGTCCTAAATTTTGATGCTGTTGCTTGGAATCGCTCTCCACCGATGACCACGGGACTCAATCACGCTAGTGCACTTGATAGCGAATTCAGCATAGACGAGTACTGGTCTATCGGTCACCTGGGGGGAGCATAACAACTACATCTTCGCAATTGCGAAGCCCCCGTGCGACGTGAAAAATATTTTCTGAACCGGAAAACAACCGGTTGTACAGATCGTCGCTAGCTTGGCCTTCTCTCTGTTCAGAAGATAAACTACTGCGATCAATTTTTTTTCTATTATGGTATATCCCGTGTCCTTTGTATAGTGCATGTCGTATTACTCAAGTAGCACCTGCAACTAAAATGGAAATGAGCATCGTTGCAATCATGTTGCAACTGAGTTTTCATGAAACAAACAAAATAAAAACCTATTGTTAATGCCAAACTGAGGTACAACATTCTATAACAACTAGCAAAATGAAAACAAACGTCATCCTTAGTCGAAACTTGCGAAACCAATTAGTAACTGAAGTATAATCTGATTGTTTCAACAAATCTTAGTTACAACCGTTTACAAACCAAATCAACCAAAACATTGATTCTGATTGTTATAAACATGTTGCACCTGGAACTTATTTAGAACATAACGAATAATTTTGACAGGAGCGGTAGAAGTTGCAAAATGTGCGGCAAAATGTTTTTGTGATCATGAAAAATATAAAATGCACTATAAAAAAAAAACAAAAATGTTTCAAAAATAACGATATCATGTACAAATAAAATGTAAACTTTTCTTCATAAATTTATCGGCAAATTCCAAATTTTACGAAATTAAAGTGGTAAAATAGAAAAAAAAAATCTGATTGGAAGTATAATATCGACCCAATAAAAAAAAAGTTCTGCCTCATTTTCGCAGTACTGAACGACTGGTGGGGGTTTGAAAAATCTAACGTAACGTACAAAAATAGGGTAGTGAACCACTTGGGCAGTGGCCGGTATTTTGGGCACTCTTCGATATAACTCCAAACCAATTGACTTGATATTTTGTACAAGGCTAGATACTATACGTATCTCATCGCTTTCCAAAAATTTGTCAATTAGTTCATAATTGGCTGAGTTGTAGCAGAAAAGTGCCTAAAATAGGACCCCTGTCGAAATAGTTCCACTTCCTATTAGGAGTTTCCCACGAAAAAAATTACAATGCGTTTACATATTTACAAAAACGTGAAATTTTCCTTACGTAATAAAAGGACTGCCTCTTGTCGACGTAAATGGGAAGTACACGTCCAAGTGTCTGCTTTTTTTGATTATTTATGTCCTACACGGAAAATTCAAACTACCTTACTTTGGGTCGAAATGAGTATATCAAATTGATTAGTTACCCAAATTTAGGGAAGGGGGTCTTGGGTTGATTTTATCTACTCTTGAGTATATTTTTAGCTGGAGGTAAAGGCAATTTACCCAGCGTGAGTTTAATCGATTCACACAAATGTTGACTTATTGGGCCGAACTATGGGATTGTATAAAAAAAATCCAATTTTGGGTAGTTTGGCGGTTCCGTGTACCGCGTGCAGCATTGTTGTACTTTGTCAATACGGATTCCCATAGACATGATTTAGCAAATAATATCTTTCTTAATACTAAAATTAATTTTCAGCATTTTACGGGTGCATTAAATAAGCTGCTGAAATGTACTCCGTCAAAGCAATATGGCGAGATAATTTTTACCACAAATGCCTAAATTTTCATTCGCAAAATGATAGGTAAACTGAGGCGCGTTGGGAATACGGAGCCAAAATGAGTGACTTGCCAATAAGTCTGGAGCGGCACATAAATTGACGTTCTCGGTCAGCCTTATTTTCGGCATATTTGAACACAGAATTATTGATCATATAAACGAAACTGTAGGTGCATAGTCAATGGCAGTGACGAATGTGGTGACAAGCTGACTAGTTGTCGAATCGGTCACAATTTGTAAGTCGACTATAAGTTGTATCTTGGTTATAATTCGATTGCGTATTAAAACCGTTTATATCACGCATGGATGTTTTATACTGGCTCCACCTCTTGCGCTTTTTAGTCACAATTTGGTCGTTAATAAGACGATTGGTTCAAATGGCATAACTTTCAATATAGTTGCATACAAATTACAGGAACTTATTAATGTCCAAGTGTGTTACTTGGGTACTTTATCGCCATTGAGAAGTTATAAAGTATTCGGTTTTGTTACAGTAGTAATTTTCAACTTAATCGCAAGGGAGGATTCTGGTTGATAGGTTCCGCTTTGAACACGCTCCTCTTTTCAGTCAAAATCGGATCCTCTAACGATAAAGTCAAGAAATGATACCGATATTGACCATGCATCAGAACCCTAGTCCTTACTGTTTCAAACTAGTGAACACCGAATAAAAGATTAGGAATACTAACCCATTTGTCCTCGTTTCAAGATCTATCTCGACCACACCTAAAACCGAGACCTATCACTTTCAACAAGATGTGTAATGTAAAGGACCAAAGTGTTTTCCTTTGATTACTAAATTATGCTATTCCACTAGTTGGAAGCAGTTAGGACAAGGGCTCGGTTTGGTACATCTTTCTCCGCAACGCAACCCAAAAAGGTGATCACCCACGCTACGAGCTCCGTTAAAGATCGAGCATATTTTAAACCCCTCAACCATTCATCCCTCAGTACGGGTCGCCTGACACCTTGGATTGGGGTTACCTGTTTGGTGGATTTTTACCCCCGGAACAGGTGGTCCCGGTACTCAGTTCTCGTTATCGGAAGGGATGCTATATGGGTTCGATAGTGGGGCAATATCTGCACATGACTCCGAAACTGACTGCCACGGCAATTGTTGTACGACTTCACAGTGGTTCAGGTTCAGCTGCGTAACCTGTATTATCGTCGGTTGGTTCGACCTTCTCGCGTGCCTGGACATTTAAGCCCTCGCGTCGTGTAACCCTTGTTCACCGTGCAAATCAGGCATTTTCGTGTCGTTTTGTATTCCCTGGAAGCGGAATGTGGAGAAATGGAACTGCGTTGCCGTTCTCAATACACACTCAAGTTCTACTAGAAGCTAGACGCATCCCATAAAGGCTTCGTACCGTAAGCCAAACCGAGTAGGAATAAGGATGTGAGTCTCCTGACAGACCAACATAGGCGAAACTACAGATTTTAACAAGAAGATGCACTACAAACAAATATTCATTAGTTCGCCCATTTATCATTCATCGCCTCATATACGATATTCACAAAATCAGGCGAATTTATCTGTCACACTGGTGCTGAACTGCGTGAGACAGGACAAGCCTTAGTCACAGCGTTACGATAGACGGGGGTACCATCGAGGTGGCGGCGGAGTTCTTTTACCTTGGTTTCTTGCTTGCGGATGACAACAACGTGATCCGTGAATACAAAGGTACATCAACAGTAGAAGTCGTACCTACTATGGAAATACTATACCAGAAGAAATTGCGGTCAAAAAATATTAAAATACGACGTGGAGCACAGCTGACTTGGTTGGTTGAAGATTAGGCGGAATGTGATTTGGCGAGTGTAGGACGTTCCTTAGGTTGGAGAGGAGCAGCAGCAGCTAACCGAATGTGTGGCGTAGAATTGTGGACTCAGTCTTATCTATGCATAAATGTAGTACTTAGTCAATGGGCTGAAAACCCATTTCAAGTCAGAGCTGATGTGTTCAAATCGTGAATGATATTGAAATCCTCTTGCTTCCTTCAAAGCAAAGAGTGTTTAAATACGATTATCAGTGATGACCAGCTGAGGCATATTAAATTTTACTTTCATCCAGTCTTCCGGATTTCTCCGATGAAGTCATATTTTACGTTTATCAACCGTTAGCAAAGCCGAAAACAAAATAAAATGAGCCATCGACTGATGATTGCTACTCTGAAACTGAGCCACAAAAGTTTCCAAAGTCGTTATCTTTATGGGCAGAGTGCCAGCGGGACTTCCTGCCTATTTTAACCCAAAGAGAGTCTTCTTATTGGCCTTACAAAGAAGCAGGGCTACATTTCTTGTTACACTTCCGACCATCATCGCGGTGCGGTGTGCTGGGCGAGGCGATCCCGGTCAGGAAAAAAAAGGATAAAGTTCAATTATGACGAGTTTACGGCGCTGGAAATTTAATAATCTTCAAATTCGCGTGGCAATGCAGCACAACCTCAGACTTTACTCTCGCTGTTGCCATTCAAAGGGACGCGAACGCGGTCGGCGCCGCAGCCTTGGACTTGGTTTTGAGAAATTCAATTGTCATTGCGAATGAACTGACAAACTGGGGAAGACCCGAGAATGCGAAAGTTTTGTTGAACGACAGCTTGATAATGAGAAAAGTCTCGCGCTGGTTGGCTGGCTTGTTGGCTGGTGGTGTCCAACGTTAATGAACAAGTACGCAAGGTGTGATTGCGACTGAGTCGAGAAAGTTGGACCGGGTGGTTATCAGCTGGATTGAATTTTCGGAGCAAATGGTTTCCGTGACAGAGCTTAAATTTGGGATGGGTAATGATTTTCGTTCTTGAGTTCGAATTTGCAATGCAAATTTACAAACGCGTAGAAAACAGATAGTTTATTGAAGCTTTGTGCTCCAATAAATTCAATTTGGCCCGAAACAATCCAATGTATTCTGGAATGGAGAGCAATCAATGTTAATTTTGAGAGAGAGTATGCAAAAGATTCCCAAATGTGTGCCACCAATCCGGTGGAAAGACCAAGTTTTTGTTTTACCTCCCTATTTTCGAGCGATTTTCTCGTAAAGTTTGCGAACAACGGATTGATTGTGAATTTGCTACTCGTTTTCTCAAACTGAGTTTTTTTGCTGTTTATTCAGAATGCTCCATTGGCCATTGTTGAAAGGGAAAAAGTTTCCCAAGAAAATCTTTCATATGCTTTAGTTATGTATGCTGTTGCCGAAACAGCAGAAGACAAAAGGGGCTGTCCATAAACCACGTGGTCATGAGAGGGGCGGGGGGGGGGGGTTCGGCCGATGACCATTTTGTATGAACAAATAAAAAAAATTGTATGGACTAATGACCACGCGGGGGGGAGGGGGGTCTGGGGGGGTTTTGAAAAGTCCCGAAAAAATGACCACGTGGTTTATGGACAGCCCCAAAGTTGACGATGACTTCAAAAACAAGGGTTAAGCTTATTTTATGTTTGCTTCCGAAAGGTATACTTTTGCGCTTGAACATATGTACGTTGTTTGCTGTCTTACGAAGTATGAAGAAACCAACTTAAAAAAGGAGTGCAATTTTGTTGAACATACCCATTTTCTTTCCCAGATTTAGATGTTCGCCTTCCGAAAGACAGAATAGATTCGATCGACATATCAATTGAAAGTAGTGTAGGGAACGAGAATCAGCACATCCATATAGGAAAATTGGTTTTACTGGAATGCAAACATAGTTTCCATTGTACTTTTCAATTGGATTCGACTGTGAAGCAGAGTCCAGCCAACAAAGGAAGAAGTTCTTTGAAGGAGAGTGGGATGTGTGCTGGCGTTTTCTCCAAGGTGATATTGTTTTTGTCTGCTGTGCACCGATGCAACCTTCCAAGATAAGCATAAATTTGTAACGATACCTTGTTATACAAGAATGCAGTTATTTTGCCTTGTCCACTGTTTGATAATCGACGTTTACAATTGGTCAACATCAAAACTTAATTCTTCGAATGAGTGTAATCAGTTTCGTACCTAATTCCGCCCTAATTGCTTATCCTTTGACAGATACGCTTACACTAAGGTCTTTTTTTACACGGGTGGTTTTTCTGCTTTAACTCAGTCAATTTTGAACCTACCTATCTGACTTTCCGTACACAGGTAGTACTAACCGTGTCTACCTGTGTTCAAATTTTCATGTGAATTGGCTCAAAATTGATCGAGTTAAAGCAGAAAAACTACCCGTGTAAAAAAATACCTTAGTGTATTTCGACTACCACTTGTAATCTTCCTCGGTGTCAGTTATCCACTAAGAAGATTACAAGTGGTATTCGAAATAAGCGTATCTGTCAAAGGATAAGCAATTAGGGCGGAATTAGGTACGAAACTGATTACACTCATTCGAAGAGGGTATTCTGCTTAGAGGGTTCAAAAAGTCGGTACAAGATCAAAACGTAAATTTACCTTTCGGTTCTTAATACAGAAATGAGCATGAGCATGAGCATGAGCATAGATGACCGTACTATTCGTAGTTGCTACTCCGTGATTGACCAGAACAAGCGAAGTTGCACAAGGAACCAACAGACGGAGCTTGAGAGTAGCTTACCGTCCTCAATGTGCATCTTCGAGAATTCCAAACTTTATTAGGTCAATAACGGCGCCGGCCACGTCCTTACGGTCATCGAGGAAGGAAAGGAATGTTATTATGACGTGCGTTGCTTACTAAAGACCGAGATCACCTCTGCGTCTCCACGTCTGTCATGGGAAGGACTTTTTGTTAGTGGGGAGGGGAAAGGGCGCATGATATGAGTTCACTTTGGTAAGTGGAGTGATTCATGCAACCCTATTAATATCAAACCACTTATTTTCATTTGGACTAAAACAAAACACATGCCGACATCAAAGATGACGAACCATTCAGATAGTTTTCGAAGTGCGAAAATTAACGAAAGAGAAAATAAAGTGATTTGAACCAACGTGGCTTTGGAACTTGGGCCGACACTTGACGTGACGAACATTTCAATGTCTGTTGACTAAAATCGCAAAAAATGTTGTTTGTTGCATTTATCGTATCATAAATCGCCCCGTACGAGGATGAGCAGTCAAATAGACGACGACGACGACCGAATGAAAACGCGGCCTGTAAACTTTTCCTCCAAAAACTCACTAAATCACCCCGTACGAAGATGAGCAGTCAAATAGACGACGACGACCGAATGAAAACGCGGCCTGTACACTTTGCCACCAAAAACTCACTCTCGCAAAAATCTACACTGAGGCAAAAATACTTAGGATTTTAATAAGTCGCAACTTATGAAAGGACGATTTTTCTGTTTCATTACTCGCTTATTGGTTTCATAGTTGTCGCAAACGCGTTCCATATCTACAACTTATGATTGACATAAGCGACATGGTTGTGAAAAAGCCATAATTGAAATTTATGAAAATCTTTACAATGAGGGTATGGATTCCAGCTAGCTCCGTCTTAGACAAACAAGCATTACTCAGAGATCAGTTTACGGAGCTGTCGGACACACAAAATCAAATTGATTTTGTTTAAGTGCCCATGAATTCTCTCAAATTGACAACAACAATGGAGTTATACGTAAGTGAAATGATCGATTCCTCTTAATTGATCCCAAGATTGATCCCAGCATTTTTCGTGAAAGTGATAAGTAGCAAGTTTGACTGCATTGTGTGATAAAACAAACAGCATGCAAACTTGCATTCTTAAATACAGAATTTTAAAGTTCTTAATACAGAAATAATTATTATCTCTTAACGGTTTGACCTAAAGCATTACCACATAACATAAGTGGAACTTAATGGTCAGAGCGAAGGAAAAAGTAGTATCCTTTTCCAGCACGTGAAACTGTTATATGTTTTATAAAATGCGTCGAACTGTCATTCATTTTGGTAAACAAAAAACATCTGATCCAACCAGTATTCCAGTTTTGGCAAAGAATACAGGAACGAAGATTGGCAGCTAAGATATGCGCAAAACAAGCTGCTGGAAATCCACTTATTCATTTTGTCATAAATTCATTGAAATCTTCGAAATAAAAAATAAACGTTTCACATATCGATCTCCCTTTATATTTAAAGCCATAAAACGTATTTTTGACTTGAGTTTACAAAGTTTTATTATAATTTATGTCCTATTTTAGTTCTCCACGTGCTGCCAATCTAGACCTATGAGGTCTTTGTTTTACTTCACAGCAATGAAAAATGGTATACATGCTGAAAAATAGTATGGCAATAATGTTATAATGCATTTGACATTTCGATGCCCTGTATACCAGCGTACGAACTCGGAAAGGCATCAACATTTTGAGCCAGAGTTCCACTTATGTTATGTGGCATTACATTTATCCACGTTATACAGCCATTCCATAGAAAAACGATATAGTGCTACTCCGATTGTCGTGAAACTTTGTGGGTTTGTAGTTCATCGAAAATAATTAGACCCATATATTTTTCTAATTTCATCATTAGGGTGTCAATTTTTCAGATAGGGTGGTCCTGATTCTAAGGTTTACAAAAACTTTTTTTTTTTCAAAAAATCATGGCTTTTGAACCACTTGACCGATTTAAAACTTCTTTTGTTTGTTTGGAAGCTATTGAATCAGGAAAAATACGTTGGATGAGCCAAATCGTAATAATATGCAAAAAAATACAAATATATTTGTTTTTTTTCACATTTTTATGGCAGTGTACATCTCCGATTTTTTTGATATGTTATGACGAATTTCCTGAATTTTTTGATAAAAATAAAACCCAAGATACCCCTTTGGTCTCGTGACAATAAAAACGTGAAAAAAATTAATATATTTGCAAATTTTTTGCATATTATTACTATTTGGCTCTTTCAATGTATTTTTTTCTGAATTCAATATCTTTCTAACAATAAAAAGAAGTTCGAAATTGGTCAACTGCTTCAAAAGAAATAATTTTTTGAACATTAAGAGTTTTTAAAAACTTTGAATTTTTGGACCATCCTTTCTGAAAATTGGACACCCTAATGATGAAATAACAAATACGGGTCCTATTATTTTTGATGAACTACAAACCCACCACGCTTCATGACAACAGGAGTTGCACTATATCGTTTTTCTATGGAATGGCTGAATCAATAAAAATGGAATGGTGTTTGTATGGCTCGGGAACAGTTCAACGGATTTACATAATTATTGCGTTCTTGCAGGGCTCCGACGTGTCCGAGTGAGAACATATTTGTAATAAGAAAAATTGAACTGTCACAGGAATTCCTCCGCTAAAAAATCCTACAGGAACTTTTTTAGGGATTTTACACAGATTTCTCCACGAATTCCTCCAAGGATTGCCCCAGGGATTCCCTCAGAAATTCCTTGGTGGATTTCTCCAGGAATTCTTCCAGAAATTTCTCTAGATATTCTTCTGGGAATTTCTCAGGGGATTTTTTCATAAATTTCTTCCAGAGCTCCTCTAGAGATTCCCCCAGAAATTCATCCAGTAATTGTTGCAAAAATTCTTCCAGATATTCCCAAGGAATTTCTTTAAGGATTCCTTCAACAATTTCCAAAGGAAAACCTCCAGGACTTTGTCCAGGAATTCCTACAGGATTTAATCCAGAAATTTCTCGAGGAACTCCTACAGGAATTCCTCCAGGAATTACTCCAAGAATTTCTTCAGAAATTCCTCCAGCATTTTTTTTTCTAGGAATTTATCAAGGAATCGCTTCTGGACATCCTTCAGAAATTATGTCAACAATTTCTCTAGGAATTTTTCAAGGAAATCTTCTAAGGATTGTTCCAGAAAATCTTCTGAGGATTTTTTTTCACAAATTCTTTCAGAATACCCTAAAGAACTTTTCAGGGATTTCTCCAGGAATTTCTCCTGAGATTCCTCCACGAATTTCTCCAGGGATTTCTTCAGCAAATCTCTCAAAGATTCCTCCAGGAAATCCTCCAGCAGTTCCTCTTAGGATTCTTCCAGCAAATCCTCTTGGGATTTCTTCAGAAATTCTTCAGGGGGATTGCCTTAAGGAATTTTCCAGGGATTCCTCCAGGAATTTCTATCAAGATTCCTCCAGGGACTTCTTTACAAATGTCTTCAACGATTCCCCCACGGATTCTTTCAGGGATTTCTTCGATGATTTCTCCAGGAATTCATCCATGAATTCCACTAGGAATTCCTCCAGGATTTTCTCGAGGGATTTTTTTTTTCAGAAATAGATAAATAATAGAATAGAAATAGAAATCTCCCAGATATCCTCTAAAAATTCATCCAGTAATTCTGACAAGATTTCCTGGACATCCTTCAAAAAATTATGTCAGGAATTCCTTTAGGAGTTTCTTCAGGAATTTCTTCTGAGATTTTTTTTTTCTGAAATAGCAAAATAACAGAAACAGAAATCTCCCAAAATTATTGATATTCATTCATCCAGCATTCTTTCAAGAATTTCTCTAGAGATTCCTCCAGCAATTCCTTCATTCATTACTCCAGCATTTTATCCAGGAATTCCTCGTGGAAATGTCCCAGGAATTTCTTCCGGAATTCCTCCAAGAATTTATCCTGAAATTGCTCCTGGCATCCTTTAAAAATTATGTCAGCAATTTGTCTAGGCATTTATCCATGAAATCCTCTAGGGATTTCTCCAGAGATTCTGTCGAAAAATTCTCCAGGAATACTTCCAGGAATGTTTCAGGGATTCCTCCAGACATTTCTCGAGGAATTTCTCCATAGATTCCTCCAGGAATTGCTGCAGGGATTCTTCCAGGGGTTTCTTCACGAATTTCTCCAGGGATATTCCCAGAAGTTCCACTGGGGAATCGTCCTGAAATTCATTCCAGGGGTTCTTCCAGAAAATCCTCCTGGAATTTCTCAAGGGATAAATTCCTCAAGAGATTTCTTATGAATTTTTTCTAGGCATTCCTTACAGAATTCCTCCTGGAATATCTCCTAAATTTCCTCCAAAGAATCCTCTAGAAATTTAACTAGGATTTCCTCATGGGATTTCTTCAGAAATATCACTAGGTATTCATAACATAATTTATCAAGAATTTCTCCAGGGATTCCACATGGCTTCTTCCAGGCATTCCTGTAGGAATTGCTCCATGGATTCATCTAGGTTTTTCTCCAGGGATTTTTTCAGGAAGTCTTCCAGGGATTCCTCCGGGAATTTCTCAAGTGATTTCTTTAGAAATTCCTCTCAGGTTCTCTTCAAAAGTTCATTTAGGAATTCCTTCGGAAATTTCAGAAGTCCTTCAATCATCTTTTCAGGGATGTACCCAAGAACTTCTCCAGGATTACCTGATGATTTATTTGATGTTTTTCAAGAATTTCTGAAGAAATTCCTCCAGCAAACAGAATGGGAAGATCTTTTAAAAAGGACACGCTTACAAGAATCAGAGCAAAATGATGCATGAGTAAATTAAAATTCTTAATCTTCTGGAAATTGGTCACCGCTACCAGCACCACGTTGATTGCTGTAGATCAGGCGAACTTTTTTAACATATTGTACAAAATACAACAGCGTGACTGCTAAAGGGTTAAGTAATGCTTTTAGAAAATAATGTTATTATATTCAATTTCATCGTGTTGCTTTTAGTTATAAAAGCTAGTAGGCAGAAACTTGCTAAGGGTGCTTGCCCCATATCAACATATCGCTCCCATACAAACTTCAAAAGGATTTTTCTCAAGAACCAGCTCCCAAAACTTGACAAAAATTTGGAAATTGGTCCAGTTCAGTGTGCAGGTTCAAAAATAGAATAGCTTTTTTGTTATGTACAATTTTAAATATAGACAAATGCATTTCAATATTCATTATATTAGTTAATCTTCTAATACTTAACCATATCATTGGACAGGGCATATTTCATTGCCATTGTTCCTTTGGTATTGAATATTTAATATTTTTTCCAATCATTCCATCACAGTAAAAAAGTTAAGGGGAGTTCAAAAAAACAAGGGGCTGAAAGTCTTCATAATAAAGACAAATCAATTAGTCAACCAAATAAAATTTTCCATTAAAATAATTTAAAATGAAAATATTTTAACATCAATCATGCAATCTCAAAATGTTTTCATCTTAAAAAATCGATATCACAAATAGGCTTTCTGTAACAATACAAAAGTGTAGGGATGCTCAAAAATAAATAATTAGAAAAATCAAAATTCACAAAACAGCGAATTGAAACGAATACCTTTTCAAAACATGTTTGAATCGATGTTGGATGACGAAAAATGATATTTAGATCAAAATCAGAAAATGGAATATTTGAGGGTTTAGATTGATTGAAATTTCATTATATATAGTCTATTGAATCCGGAGATTAAAAATGGCTGTCAGATTATTTTGCGTTTAACAAGAATCGCTCTAACTTCATGTAAGATAGTGAGTGCTTTCTCAAATGTGAACCATAAATGGACAACCACTTTATCAACCAACAGAGAAAATTTCAGCCTTTTTAATGCACTTCATGAAAAATTACAGTTTGTTGAGCATTTTCGAAAGGTAAAATTTTTATCTGTACCAATTTGTCAATCCACAGTACAAAAAACGTCGCACAAATATGCGCTAACTTATTGGCGAACTTTCACAAAGTTGCATAAGAAAATTAAATAAGAAACGATGGAACACTTGAAGTTTTTTCTCCATTCACATTCATTCATTTAATCATGTGTGGCAGGAAGTTCAGGAAGAACTTCCTAGAGAAATGCCTGACAGAATTTTTACTGAATTTTTACAAAAATTTCTTCAATATTTAGAATGAAATAGTGACTCAGAAGTGCAAATTATAGAGAATGTTTAGAAAGGAGTTCAATTTTAAATTAAACTCAAACTCATAAAGACAACTCTGACGAAATCCTTAAAGGATTCCCCAGCAAGTTTTCTTTCCTGGAAATACTGCTTGGTAAATCCCTGCAATCTCTGCAATTCCAATCTCTGTTTTTTTTTTGCGGAAATTCATTTTTTTAAGAAGTAAGATAAACTTGAGTTGTGGAAATATCTCATCGACTTATTCGACTGAAAAATAACGTAAGATTTTTTTTCGTTCGAGTGAACCATGCAGTATCTTGGTATTTGAAATACAAATAATTTAAAAAATACGTTTTCAAATAGTCAACTATTCAACTAGTTTTAAGATACCTTGATCACTGCAATTTTAAAAAACACAATTTCGAGATAATCGCGTTTGAAGTTTCGCCTTATGGAGAGTAAGCGCTACATTGATATTGAAACGGAAGCGTAAACGATCCGGTACTGGCAGTATGGACAATAGCATGCTTTTGAACCAACGAACCTTATGTTTTAGTCCTCTGCGCCCGTAGTGGTGCAGAAGGCCCAAGCTGAAAGTGCAAGAACTGATTCTGCTTCATTACCTTTGGGACTTTGGGAGTTTAGCCAATATCTGCCAGTACCGGTATTTCACCGGTACTACCGGTACCGGATGCTCTAGTACCGAAATACCGGTACTCGCCAAAAGTGGTTGGTAATGCGATCTTTATTTGGAACGCCTTAAATTTAAATATTATACCCGAAAATTGAGACAAAGTCTCAATCAATAAATGGCTTGCCCACATGGCCAACATACTAAAATGGCTTGTTATAACTTTCCCAAAGCATCCTCTAAAATATATGCACTAGAGTGGGTCAACGTTGAATGAAGAAAATTTAAATTTGATCCAAAATAACTATGCAAAATTTGGAAGAGATTGATTGTGTCCCCGTATTCCGCATTGCGATCGAAATTTGTATGGAAGCTAATATGGGAAAACGTACTTTTTTGCATTTTACTCATAAGTTGAATTCTTTTGACTAATACCATGTAACTAATGTAACTAATGACGTGAAGATATAGCCTAGGATATGCCGAAAAACTTTGCCGAATTCCGGAACGTGATCCGACACTTGTGAAAAAAGTTATTCGCTTGGTAACTATGACCAAAAATTGAGATTTTATTATTGATGTTATTCCTTTACATGTTAAATGTTAAGCACCACTGGGCAACCTGTACGTTATAACTTTTTTTTTCCCAAATGTCTGATCACTTTGCGGTCTCGGCAAAGTTTTTCGGTGTATCCTTAGCTATACTTCATTAGTTAAACCGTTTAGACACGAAAATTCATTTTATGAGAAAAATGCAAAAAAGCACGTTTTCCCATACTAAATTCCATACAAATTTCAATTGCAATGCGGAATACGGGGATGCAACCAATCGCTCCCAAATTTTGTACAGTTGTTTTGGACTTTTAGCGTCCAAAATCAAAAAAGCTTTGCTCCAAAAAATTGACTTTGTTGACCCAGTCTAATATGCACATTGATTCTGATTTGTATTTTCAAATAGCCTTGTCGATTCATGTTTTATTCATGACATCAGCCAATTATGAGTTTTCCACCCGTGAAAATCTAAATAATAATCAGAAGTCATCTTTTGCCATGGTAGTTGAATACAACTCATCCTTCATATTCCATCAACAGGTCTGCTGATATATTCAGTTTGAAATAGGAAACCACAATCATCAATTTCAATCTCAAAACTTTGCCAAACTACCTTACTGCTGTCACCGGATGGCTGACAGGCGGAAAAAGTTCTCTATTTGACTAAACCGCCACTTTGCTGATGCTTCGCTTGACTGCCAAACCAAGCATCTTCGGTTGGCTGGGGCGAAACTTAAAGCTACGCTGCCATTCCACAGAGAATTTGCATAAATATAATAAACTAACGGAGAAGAATAAGACATCATTAGCGTTGCGAAAATATTATGCTGAACTTAGCATGCTGGAATATTAAGCTGTTTCCCAGCTGGATCTGAGATTTCTTCTGTTTTCTTTTTGTTTCCACTCGCTCGCTTACTGTTGAAAACCATCCACAGTGGGACTGACTAAAAACCAACGCTTCTGTGGGATGCGATACCAGTATCACGTATCCATGAAACCATTAGAAGTGACTATATGTTGCTCATTTTTTCTTCCCGATGCAAAAGTTAGTTTTCTCGCAAACTGGCTTAATGTCCAGATTATCTCGGAAATCTTAATCCAGCCCTACTGCACTGAGCAGCAAACATTAAAAAGTCACCCACTGCCAACCATGAAATGAAACCATTTTGAAGCAACCCTCCTTCGTGTAACGCAGCTTTATCCACTTTACTCCATCTGTGTCGCCATGGAAATCCAATTTTACGCTTGTACTTTGGTGTATCCGGTACCTCTTGATCCACTTCAGGACCCATTCAACCACCACCCTCTGTGTACTGAACTCATTTCGTCACTACCAGTAGCTGTTTCCTTTTCCTCGATGTGTGTGTGTGTATGTTTGTACTGTGTATGTATGTATGTGCTTGAATCCTTGTAGATGAGAGTCCTATTCTTCCTTCGGTGTTGACCTTCTGACATCTGTTGGTAACTAGAGCCAAAATTGCTGCAACTGCAGCCGATTTTCCGTCGGAAGGAAAAAATCCGTCTCCAGTCGAGTCTCGAGATTGGTTTTATCCAATTAAAGAAACCGTAGCAAGAAAGCAAATATTCAATTAAAGTATAATTAGTTTCTGTAGAACGATATTCCTTGTGTGCATAACCTCAATCTTTCCATATTTTCCCTCCACGCCTTCAGCTAGGAATAGTCGCAGAAAAAAAAAACAGAAATGTCTTCATTATGAAGGAACACAAAAATGCTGAGTGGATGATTGCTACCTTGGACAGACGGAGGAAAAGCCCAAGAAAAAAAGTTGAACTGCTTGAACCGGTCCCAGAAACCGTAGTGTATAAGAGAAGAGCTCCGCTCAAGCTTCTGTGCTCAACCCCAAAAAGGAGAAAATGAACTTCAGTTCTGAAACTCGAGAAAATAAAAGTGTGATAAATCATTTGATTTCTTTCCTTTGTTGCAGTGCTTTTATTGGATGTGTTTCTTCTGTTCGTCCGCACAGTTATGATTTTATGTTGAGTTCACATTGCAATGCATTCAAAAGTTTGCTGCTGCTTTTTCGCTGAATCTCCGAGCACCATCAAGACCCGTTGGGGTCACCCTCACTGACAAGGGATCTCTGGCAGTCCGCATCGGAGAATCAGACAAATCATATCGAACTAGAACAGAACAAATACAGAATGGCCACCCAGTACGGCACACAGATTCTTTACACCAGATCACGCACAACCATCAAGGTAAGTTTACTTCAACAACGCGATAGAAATGATAATTTGTAAAAAAAAATAAGCAATATGCGTATGCGATGAAAACTCATTAGATTCTCCCGTATAATTGGTGTACCAAAAATCTGACTTAAAACATATTTTCGAATTAGACCCATCGCTCCCAGTAAATTGAGAGTAGTTGATCGCTAGAAACTTTTGTCCATATGTGATAAGCATCGTACAGATTCATTTAGTTGAAGTAAACTTGTTAATACCAAATCATTTAGTATAAGTGGAATTGACGTATACCAGTTCCTTATGGTTTATATGATATCCAACCGGTGGTATGTTAAAACAAATGTGTCATATAATCTAACAATTACGATTTTGCATGAAGACAAATATTTTAAAGCATGACTAGGATCCTACATTTGAACACAGTAGATATCTCCCATTTTTGCCAATATGTTTCATCAAAAATGCCTTCAACGTAGAAAAATACATATTAGTATTACACATTATTTTATCACAAAGCTTGTTTGAGATATAAATGCTATCACAAGCATTACTAACTTACTAATTAAGCTATAACTGGACCTACACACTGAAAAAAACTAACCTTACATGAGACGTAGATTTCATTAGTCAGACATAAACATTAAAACAACTCAAATCTTCAAGCATTATGCTGAAAATTACATGTGTCTAGTAAAATTAAGTCCTATGAAGGACGGAAAATATGGACACCTCAAATTACGTGTTTTCACTTGTAAATTTACGTCTCCAGGCAGGGATGTCATATATACAGATTTTTTCTGTATTATACAGATTTTTGGGCATTAGTCCAGATTACGTTTTATGTGGAATACAGATTTTTAAGCTAGAGGAGTTGTTAGTTTTTACCTCCAAATGTTGTGGTACATATGTTGTATGTCCAAATGTTGTATGGGGTATTTTTGAAAAAAAAAAAACAGATATTTAAACAAAATCATCTGGCATCCCTGCTCCAGAGGCACTTGTATTTGACAGTTTTAGAAAACCTTAAATTACACGATTATTTCTATATATGCATCGTTTTCAGATGATGATAAGGCGACACAATTTTTCTTGCAAGCTCCTCACGAAACCAGACCTCCGCCTAGGAAAACCGAATATCCTGAGTTGAATTTTCTATTGTTGCAATCTCCTGCCTAATCAGCATCTACTTAACATTTCGGAGCCTCTCGGTTGTTCCTGCAAGATGCAGTTTCAGATGGTATTCAGGCATCGTACGAATCGATTCACTTCATTCCAATCGGAACAGGTTGGGCTACTGACTTTCCTTCCCAAATTCGAGGCGACAATCGCGATATCCTGTCTTGTCACCACGATAGTCATCGACACGTGGCAGCTTGTTGGCCTTCTCTTACATGTGTGGCTAGGGTAACGATCAATGTAGGAATGAGTTTATTAACAGTGATTACAAATTATCAAGGCTACCATTGTGTGTGCGTCTGACAAGCTTATCGCCGATCATCACCTCCAAATGTTTGACGGAGTGTTTCAAAGTTATACCGCCTACTCTGATCATTGCTTGCTACTTCGACTTTCAGTTGTTCACAACCACCACCTCAGTTTTGTAGTGAACCAACTCCAGTTTCCTGGGTCTCATCCACGGCTCCACAACTGCGATCGAGTGGACAGCAAACAATGCCACTTTTTCGATGGATTCACTGAAGACCTCTAGCGTAATGTTGTCAGCGAAGCCGACGATTGCCACTCCAACCGAAAACTTCAACCTTAACACCTAGTCGTGAATAACATTCCATAATGCCGGAACCAGAATGGAGCCTTGTGGGACTCCTGCGGCTATGTAAAAAGTACTTCCGACCCACCTCTGTGCCGTAAACTAGTACTCGATTCTGGAAGTAACTTCCGAGAGTCTTGTACACATACACGGGCATCTTCAAACGCAGAAGCGCATCGGCAATTGCTAGGCAAATGGCCCCATTAATCCCCCTCCTCTTAGACTCGAGTGCTTTCTGGGCAGATTTTGTAACCGACAGGATAGCGTCTACGATCCCCTTTCGAAACCGTACTGGCTACTCGAGAGGCCATTCCCACCCTCGGAGTATCTCAACACTGAGGATGATCTTTTCGAGCACCTTTGGCAATAGAACCAGGCTCTGCATCTTCCATACTACTAGGAAAATTCCCTCGCCCAGGCATTTCTGCATAGCAGACCCGAACATCTCGGGAGCCACAGCAATAGCTACTTTTAAGGCCAGGTTCGGAACTCCGTCTGGACCTAGGGCATTACCTACGCTAAGGGATTTTGCTATCCCCGCAGATGTCACATCGGTGACTCTCTCCTAATCGCCAGCCCCAGTCCCCAGCTGTCCTACGAAAGGAGGCCAAGGACTAGAATCATGACGCGGAAAAGGTCCTCCAATGATCCCCTCCAACATCTCTGGAGATTGCTCTGTAGGAGCCATCACACCTCTCGTCTTGGCCATAACGATCCTGTAGGCGTCACTCCACGGGTTCGTATTGGCATTCTGACAGAGTTGAGGGTCTCTTTTGCTTGCTCTTATCTCGGTCTTAAGCGCGTCTTTTGCAGGGGCGAACACTACCCGCCGTTCGTTTCGCTCTTCCTCTGATCATGCTCGCTGCATCCGCCGCCTAGCCCGTAGGCAGGCGCGGCGCAGGTCCGCAATCGCGTCGGTCCACCAGTAAGCCGGTGGCCTCCCATTTCTAGGGTGGACTCGCCTAGGCATGGTCGCATCACACGCACGTGAGAGCACCGCTACAAGCTTATCGCAGTCTAAACCGATTAAGTTTCGCTCACGGCGGAGCGCCTCCCTAAATACCCCTTCGTCGAAGTATGATGTCTTCCACCTGCGAGGGCTTGGCCTTGGCCTAGCCGCCTCTTCTTCTATCCGCTGTCTGCTGTTGTTGTAGTCGATACTGTAGCGAACCGCCAGGTGGTCGCTGTGAGTGTAGCCATCATCTACTCTCCAGTTCGAACTACTTGTTAGGCCAGGACTACAAAAGGTCACGTCAATAATTGACTCCGCTCCGTTTCGACTAAAGGTACTCTTGGTACCAACATTAGCCAAGTCGACATCTAAGATGGCCAGTGTTTCTAACAGGATCTGACCCCGCTGGTTCGTGAAACGGCTTCCCCATTCCACGGCCCAGACATTTCTCTCTCGTTTGTCGGGTGAAGATCACTGCGTCCAGATTTTAGAACTATTGTGATATACCCTTTTGCTGTGAGGTACGCAAGTTATCTCAGTAACATATTTGTCACTGAGATACCTTGGTATCGACTGAACTCAAGACCATCTATTATTGATGAATAGAGATCCTGAGTTACAGTATGTGACTCCCCCATTCTGGCGAGACTAGCTTTATGAAGCCAACCACGTCCTTGGGAGATAAGATCCATATGTCAGCATAGCATAGCATAGCATAGCATAGCATAGCCGACCGTACACATCCTGGGGTGGCTGTCGTTAGAGACGTTTAATGCGCCAGAAAAGTTGCCTGGGACTTGACAAACCTTTCATTTAACGAACTCTCGACACCTGGCCAGGTCCTTACGATCAGCGGGGATGGGGAGGAAATGTTGATTAGATATCTACTCAGAATATGTCCAAGAACTTGGCCCACTTCATAGATATCTGGAGTTGGATGTGGATGGGGTTTAATGGGATGCTTTCCTTGGCGAAAAAGCGCATGACATTTTTTTTATAAATTTAGTTTACCTCATTTACCTGGTTAACGCTGAAAAAGTAAACATTAGTTTATAGTAGATATGATATTTTAAATAAAGGTAGATTACGGCACGATTGAATAATACTACGGTGGCTCACTTAAGCCGCCCCAAAACAGACCGACCGCGATCGATATGTACACACGCAAAACAGCGACGATTGCCGAAATGCAATCGGGTGGCGTAGGACCAGCCGGATCATCAGCCAAATCACGAAAATTGGCTCACACATTTTCACACGAAAAATTTGCTGTCGAACGCAAAAAAACACACGCACTCGCGGTCACTGTCTACTCTACTTCGATCTCATCAAAAGATTTTTTCTATTTATTGTATAAATATGTATGTTTCGGCTCAGTGCGACGCACAAGCAGAACCGATCCCTCCAGGGTCATCGGAACTTCCCAATAAATGTTTACAACGCGAGGAAAAAAAATGGCGACTCGAGAAATAACAAAATAGGTGAAAGAAAAGAAAAATAAATGAACAAAAAATCGCGTTAAACAACAACAAAAAACATCTCAATTTATCAAAAAAAATAAAACAAGATCGCGTAAAACGAGTAAAGAAATCCGGAAAAAAAACAACTCAAACGTCAAATTTCGTGTGAGAGTAAGCAGGCCAGCATAAATTCGTGCAGTGGACCATAATGATGATTTGAATGTTTATATATGAATAGAAAATAATTCAAAAAGAACTAAACCAGAAAGATCTCACCAAATGGCTTTGTAATCCAACGATGTGCTTCAGGATCTCTTGATTGATGGCTTGAATGCAGATTTGCAATAGGCTTCCTTCCACCTTCACCATCAGCTGGATCAATGCATTTGTTTGGCGATGAGCCACCTCCCTTTCAACGGAACGCCACCGCGGTTCTCAAGATCTTCATGTAAGCTCCGCCTCCACGAATCGATGATAAACATGAGGTATTTGGTGATTTCTATGAAACAAAGCCGAAACTTTACGAAATTCGGAGTTTAAATGCAACTCAATTGACCAGATGGAAGCTGCGTGTGCGTTCAGTGCAACTCATTAAGACCAATGCATAGAAAGCCACATTTTGGATGATGTTGCAGGTGCGGCTGGGGGACCAGCAAGCACTCGGAGTTTTCAAGCGACGCCTGCTAAGAATGATCTTCGGTGGTGTGCAGAAGAACGGTGTGTGGCAGGTAAAGATGAATCACGAGTTCGCTGCACTCTCCGGTGAATCCAGCATCAATAAGGTGGTCAACGCCGAAAGGCTACGGCGGACAGAACATGTTGCAAGTATGCCGGATAATAACCCTGCAAAGTTGTTGTTCACTACTAATCCAAGTTGGTACAATGAGTGATGAGTGTTCTCTGAATACTTCCACAGCTATAAATTGAGAGCCACGGTGCTCCATTTACTGTTATTATAAAATAAAATATACCATCAAAACCTGAAACGCCATTCTCTTTATTTATCCATCCTACACCTCTGGACAAATTTTTAAAATCATCGTTGGGCGAATTTTTGAGTTACGCCCTTTTAAAGGGCCTAACTTCTAAAAAATCGAGTTTTCTATAGAAAAACACCACATTTCATAACAGAATCATGAACTATAGGCATCAATAACAGAAATTATCATGAAAAACATTGAAATTTGATAGTATGCATCCATATGAATATCCGTGGAGTGCATTTTGTATCAAAATTTGTCATTACGTCAATATACGGTAAAAGTTCTTAGGGCCTATAGAAAGCAAACATTGCATTGGTGTAACAAATTCAATTAAAAGTATATTATATTGTGATTCCATTGTATCAATTGATGTTCATATTACTCTCCGTCAAGGCGATAGTATTCACATGCATATCAGCACCAACATTTCAAAAGGACGTAACTGATCTTTAAAACAATATCTTTTCCCATAGCTGTAGATCGTATCTCATCTTTCCAGGACACCAACAACCACTATCGGAAAGAATTGCATTTCCTCCGTCCAGTAGTGGTTGTACATTGCAACGGAGAGATAAAGGTTTGGTTTCTACAAGCAGTTCCGCCATTTTGAAATGTTAGCACCGATATATTAAGAGAGTACACTCTCTATATAGAAAATCTGCTTTGAAAACAATAGTCAAATATGGGCAACCACAAATTAAACGAAAGGAAATATGTCTGTGTGCCAAACGGCTTAAGTTAAAAGTGTAGAAAACCAAAACATTGAAAGGCCAAAAGACAAAAAGTCGAATCAGGCTTCAAATAATCACACATAAAATGCTGCATGAAAATTCTTTCTTGTTTTTTAAATATGTAGGTAAGACCTTTTGTTCCTACTTATTTTATTTTTTTCGACCTACTATACATTACAAAAAAAAATCTCGCGCAAATTTATGCTAAAATGTAAGTAGATATGCGCGGTTACATTTAATCGTTTCGGTGTCTTCTGCGCGGTCCGTCATTAGCTATTTTCCGCATTTGTTGTAGAATACACGAACACGATATGATGTACTGGCGACGATCTATTAGCGATTTTGAACATTTTTGTGCGATAATCTACGGCGAAATCCGCAATATTGTCCTCAATTGTTTTTTTGCATTTCTACGTTTTGTCTTATCAGCCTCAGTATTTCAAGAGCGCGTAACTGCTTTCCTTAACAACACCTTTTTTTTCAAAGCTGTGGCGTGGCCCTTCTAGACAAAAAGAATGCTCCTCTTTCGATGGCTTACATTAGAGGGGTGACATGCAATCTACATCCACAGAATAAGAAGCCGTATCATCAACCAGTTACACCCTTCTGAAATCTTGAAGCTGAAAACATAAATCGTACAAATATGGAGCAACATTTAAAAAGGGCATACAAGCATTGGTAAACAATGACTTCACACGTCGCTCCTGAGCCTCCATGTACTTTTTCACACAAACTAAGACAGTTTTCATATAGAGCAAACATCGATCTTTCGGATAACGGTGTTCATTTGCGTGGGCGGGCTGCTGTAAGTCCCTCGAAGCGATTTTGAAAAAAGGCACAAAACCTGTTGGGCCCTTTTCAAATGTTGCTCCAGGAATGTAATAAAAAATGAAAGACAATAGAATAGAAAAGTTAAATTAGTAGGGACAAAAGGTCTTACCTACATATTTTAAAAAATGAAAGAATCTTTACCCAGAATATTATGTTTCATTATTTGTTGCCTGTTCCGACTTTTTGTCTTTTGGCCTTTCGATATTTTGAATTTCTATTCTTATAACTTACCATATGTGGCACACAGACATATTTCTTTTTGTCTAATTTGTGGTTGCTCAAATATTTTTGACAAATTTTTACAATTGTTTTTAAGGCAGATTTGCTGTAAAGAGAGTATACGCTCTTAATATATCGGTGCTAACATTTCGAAATGGCTGCTTGCCGAAACCAAACCTTTATATCTCCGATGCAATGTACAATTACTACTGGACGGAAAAAATGCAATTCTTTCCGATAGTGGTTGTTGGTGTCCTGGGAAAGATGAGATTCGATCTGCTTTGGGAGACGATATTGTGTTGAAGAACGGTTACGTCCTATTGAAATGTTGGTGCTGAGCATGTAAATACTATCGCCTTGACGGAGAGTAATTTGAACATCTATTGGCATATGGAATCACAATACAATATACTTTTAAGGACAAGGTATTTGGAGTACATTGCTCAAAATTTCTAGAGCACCGTTTTTTAGAACCGTTGAACGGATTTGGATTAAAATGCATCACGCTGTTGACAACCACTGAACAATTAGCGTGATGAATTTTCATCCAAATCCGTTCAATGGTTCTAAAAAACGGTGCTCTAGAAATTTTTAGCTATATATTCCAAATACCTTGTCCTTAATTGAATTTGATACATCAATGTAATGTTTGCTTTCTATAGGCCCTAAGAACTTTTACCGTATATTGACGTAATGACAAATTTTGATACAAAATGCACTCCATGGATATTCATATGGATGCATACTATCAAATTTCAATGTTTTTCATGATAATTTCTGTTATTGATGCCTTTAATTCATGATTCTGTTATGAAATGTGGAGTTTTTCTATAGAAAACTCGATTTTTTAAGGTTAGGCCCTTTAAAAGGGCGTAACTCTGAAATTCGCCCAACGATGATTTTTAAAATTTGTCCAGAGGTGTAGGATGGATAAATAAAGAGAATGGCGTTTCAGGTTTTGATGGTATATTTTATTTTATAATAACGGTAAGGATATGCGGTATGAGATTTTTTTCAAGGCGAAACGAAACGAAACGAAATATGAAATTTCTGATACGATGCGGTACGAAACGAAACGAAATTCAAAAATGTTTCGTGAGATCGAAACGAAATCTGAATTCACTCGGTATTTTTCGATACGAAACGAAATTTCCGTAAAAGTTCCGCGGAATTTTGCAGTTTTATCAATTTTGTGCGAATTGATACTGCGTGCTTGCGGTGGCGCGAATTTCGTTTCCATAAAGACTCTCATCCCCTAGCTTCATTTGCCATTTATATTTTTATGCAATTCAGTATCATAATTTCTATGTTGTACTACTCATTATAGTATCGTATTGACATTCTTTTCCGTACCGGTTCATTATGCAACTAAAATTAGTTGCAAAATAAAAATTAATTACATAATGTCCATTATGCAACTTATTTCAGTTGGATTATGAATATTATGCAACTCAAATGGGCTGTATAGTAAAAAAACATTACATAAATTTTTGTATGAAACTCGTTGCAAAACTCGATTTTTCAGCACTCCTCGTATTTATCCAATTCGGCAAGCCTCGTTGGATAAATGTACGACTCGTGCTAAAAAATCTACTTTTTGCAACTCGTCACATAAATAACTATTATGCAATTCAGTATCATAATTTCTATTTAATTTAACTCATTTCGATATCATAGGGGCAAACTTTTCCGTACTGGTTCCTTACGCAACTGAAATGAGTTGCATAATGTTCAAGCAAAATTTGACCGTACCGCATTTAACTAGGGTAATTGTTCCCATCGTTCTGGTAGTACCTAATGTTGCTGTAATGGCAATTGAGCACTTTTTCGACTGAAATGTTACCAAAAGGTATTAACCCGTAACGTGGGTAGATCACCTTGGAATGGTGCGTTACGGTGTAAGATCTACCATATCAAGTTTTGATCTTGCCATTTTCCGGCCGGGTTTATTTAAATGCAGGAACATTCCAGGATCAAAATTTGGTGTACTTTTTTACACTATTTATTTATTTATTGTTTTACTCTATTTATTTTTCACTGCTAATATACCGTTTGTTTCAGAGGGATGCAGGTAAATTTAACCTATATATAAATAACCATTTACAAAAATATAACAGTGGAGAACGTATCACAATTTAATACTATTTTCTATTTCAGATTTACAAGCAGGCAATCAGCGATCAAAGCGGCGAATTATCTCTTTCTTTAGAAAGGTCAAGATTACCGTACGATACAGTGACAAGTAGACCGCGTCGATTTATTCGTGCCGAGTTCCATAATTATGGTTTCTTTTTCGATCACTTACGATAATGTATTTTTGTTTTTCATCACATCTTCAACTTATATTACGCGTTGCGAACTTTCGCGGATAATAAATATGTACAACGGTTTTATTATAAGCAATCTTATTAATACGGGAACGCGAAAAAAGTAATACAAGAACATAGGTGAAACTCAAAAGCAACGATTTTAGTTGTTTACTTGTCCATTTTTCTCGTAAAGCTACGGCGCGGGTTTCGGTTTTTCAGCATTGGCAGTAACACTAAACGGAATTGCATACAGTTTATTTTCTGACTGAGAACGATAAGCTTAAAACGTGCGTTATTACGAGTTGATCCGACATAAGCGTGGTTTAAAAATTATTCATACCCGATATAGAATTAAATTTAATACACAAACATACAATAAAATTATTGTATTCTTCCGACAGCCGGCTGGCGGAAGACTAAATCATATCAAGGGTTGCATAGTTCATATCACATACCAATGTGAATCCAGATCTATGTAACTTTCTATCCCTTCCCTTCCCACCAACAAACTTCCTTCCTGTGACAACCGTGGGGATGCGGAGGTACACACGGTCTCTAGTAGCAACGGATGTCACACCAACATTCCTTCCCTTCCCCGATGACCGTAAGGACGTGGCCGGCGCCGGTACTGACAATATAAAGTTTTGAACCTCCAAAATTGCACATTGAGGATGGAAAGCTACACCCAGGCCCCATCCTTTTGGTTCCCTGTGCAATGTTGACTGTTCTGGTCAGTAACGGAGTAGCAACTACGAATTGTACGGTCATCTCATGCTCATGCTCATGCTCATGAAATGTTACCAAAAGGTATTTTTAATAGATGTTTGGTGCCTAAATTATGAGATTGCGCCATTCGTTTGCTTAAGATTTGCCCAAAAACCTATTTAAAAAAATATTTTCCTTAATGTGTTCGTTGCTGTGTTCCTATTGTTGCGTTAGTGTTCCTAATGTTGCGGTATCCCATATGATTTGAATAGGATACCGCAACATTAGGAAAAAATACCGCAACATTAGAATCACTATGTTCTTTCAGATAAAAACGAATAAAATGCTCATAACAACAGTGGCAATATTTCGTTATTTCCCCGTAGATAAAGGATAGATTTTATTATTTTCAATTCAACCCATGTAAAAAGTTTGCAGGGAGCGATACAATTGTGGTTTAAGCATGAACTCAGTGCTTAACTCCTCCATGATCGGATCAATTACCCTATATGCCAAACAACTTTGTCGATGACCGCAAAGTGACCCGAGGCCCGATAATAAAGTTATACCCTAGGTAAAGCGAGGCGAAGCTTTATTGTTGTTTTTCAGTGACTACATGTAAAGAAATAGTATCAATAATGAAATCTCAACACTCCGCCTCACTTTGCCTAAAGTATAACTTTTTTCACAGCCGTCGGATCACTTTGTGGTCTTCGACAAAGATTTTTGGCATATCGTCATCTGCAAGAATACCAAAGGGTTTTATTGTTAAACGCCCACAGCTCCACCAAGCGGCAAAAATCGAAAACTTAATATTGCTGCATACATTTGGTCACGTTTTCCCAAACAAACTTTCAAATTCGGTCAAGCCTAAGGGGCGGTTAACAGGCTTAAGTTAACTGCCCCTTAGGCTTGGCCGAATTTGCTAAAATTTTGAACGTAGCTTGTGGGAGTTGTTTTTCATATAAGTGTGGGCCACGCTTATGCCTATTAAGCAAGATCTTAATGGTAGTAGGTTCAAGATAAGAAGTATATTCTAGATTTTTGTGTTTGTGACTTTTAACATTTTTCAGTACCTTGAGATTAGCAAGATAATATGGACATCTACACTATGCATTGGTTTTAGAAATTGTTTAGACATTCCGCGGAATTTCGTTTTGTTTCGTCAAAATCTATTTTTTTGAGACGAAATTTTAAGAATTTGGCGAAACGAAACGAAATTCAAAATCATAAATTTCGCCTGGTTGAATTCCGTGGAATTCCGCGGAATTTCGTTTCGAGGTGTATTTGACGAAATTTTTCGGTATACCGCATACCCTTAGTCTATACCCAAGGAAGTCAAGGGAATGTCTTTCACGAAAAGTTTTTGGACTGACCGAGTATCCAACCTGTTACCCTCAGCATGATCTTATATTTAATCATTAGAGGCGCTGAATATAACTTTCCTCGTAAATCTGGATCCTGGGCCATTATGCATTGCACGCTTGCCTACAACTTATACCCTCTATCAGCTTTGCATAGCGTCACCATGTCGGCCTAACGAATGGACGTGAAACGCTATAAGGATAGAACAAATTCAATTTAATTTCGGTAGGATATTATTCTCGATCAATCAACTCGCTATTTATAGTAGCCCTCTCCTCCGAACCACTCAGTGCACACATATTGGCGCCACCCGCGACTCCCCACTTCGGCCCCATCGTCGTCAATAGTTGCTATGCTTTCGGCAGCATTTCCATTGCCAATTGATTATTGAAACGAAACTATCTCGGACGGAGCAGCAGTCACGGGGGTGAATTCCACCACCAGCCTCACTGGACTGGACACCACCGGCACTGACTGGCCAAAGTGGAACCGGATCTCCTATTCCGAGCGGGAGAATTTTAATTAATTTTAAAAGAGGATAATAAATACAATGGAGAGTGATTGGCACTTTTGCTAACATGCTGCTGAGTCCTTTGCAGTGCAGCAGCTCACAAATCGTATTTTCCGTTTTGGTGCATTCCACACAACGTTGTATTGGCAAATAGATCGGATTTTTTCAGCACGAGTGACTCGCTGCATTTGTTTGTAGCGCAATTAAAACAGTTGGGTGACGATTCAATTAGTAACGGTGTAATTGAGCTTATCGGATTACGAACGGGAGCAATTAAATGGGTCCTTTAGCTAATTGAATGGGTACATTACTGGTCAAAAGCTTGGGGTGATTTCTAATAAAAAGCTTATATCTGCTAAATTGCGTAAGTTTTTTTTTAAGTTGGGATCTTGAACGAACGATGAGTTGTATGTCGATACACATATATTATACATACATATCATAAAACAACGTCTGTTCTCGAGAAAAATAGACACAGCCAAAATTCATATTTTTTATTACGTTTACAAAAAATCGGTTCATTTTTTAGTGTTGGCGCAAATTAGAATCAATAAAATGTGAAAATCACCAATTATTCGTGAACAATCAAATGCTGATTACGATTTTTTGATTTTTGTTCCGAGTAGTAGTATGTACAGCCCAAATTTCTTCAAAATTTTAAGTAATGGAACCTTCTCAAAACAACAACACTATTTAAAACATACCCTTTAAAAAAATCTTACAAAAATGCTTCAGGTACTTTAAAGGCAATCATAAAACAGTAATCAGGACTTTATGTGGTGATGGTTCTCCATTGGTAATAATTTTAACCTTGTAGCTGATATAATGTTACAAATGCAACAAAAAAAAAACATAACATATATAATGGATAGCCCATCCCGCAAAATTGACAAATTCTCTTACCTAATACGTTTCAGTCCCACATCCATTTCCAATACAACGGGATAAGCTTCCTTGCCCATAAACGACATATCGCAAATTTGATCGATCAGCAGTATACTACTGCATTGTAGAGAACCATCAGCGACAGCTGCCTCCTTGTCGACCTTCGAGCAAATATGGTCCGTATTTGCTGCAGACCGATATTGCTAAATGCTGAGTACTGATGCCGTGCAGTTGAGGCTGCTGCAGCACCAACGCGCAACGGTGGTAGGCAGGCATGGTAGGTAATGTCGTATCGAAATTCGGCACCGGAAACCGGAAAAACAGATTGTCAACAAGCGAGTTACGGGCGGTGGGCGGAAAAGGAAACGGGAAAAAGGGTCCTGCAATTTATGCGGTGCTGCCATTTCCGATGAACCGGATTCGGAGCATGTTTACTTTTTCGGAGTCAATTATCGCTTGCACTGGTTGTGTTAAACGTGGCATAACTGAATGTTGTAAATTTGGCACTTTTTTCATTGTATTTGCTTGGTACATATACAAGATGGCAGTAGTTGCAATTTATTCCATGCTACGATTGATTCAATCTGTAAGGCGGCATGTAAGTTTGTTTATTGTGGATTTTTCAATGTGCATCAAAAATTGAATGATATTGATATATCAAGGAACTAGGCAGTATTTACCTTACCGATCAGGCTAAGGCCGGGGTGGCCTCTGCTGTACATAGTAGCCATCTCCATTCCACTCGGTCCATGGCTGTTTGTCGCCAGTTCCACACTCTGCATAGGGTCCACAGATCATCCTCCACTTGGTCGACCCACCTAGCTCGCTGCGAACCACGTCTTCTTGTACTGGTTGGATGACTCTCGAGAACCATTTTAGTCGGGTTGCTATCCGACATCATGAGGACGTGACCCGCCACCGTAGCCTCCCGATTTTCCACACCGCGAATGGTTGGTTCTCTCAGCAGCTGATGCAGCTCGTGGTTCATTCGCCTTCTACAAGTCTCGTCTTCCATCTGCAGTAGACAGTACAGGTGATTATAAATGACGTAGCATTTTATAGGGGAGGTGGGTCCGCCCTAGTAACACACATGTTATAAAAAAAGTTGCGACAGCGCAAGTTTTGGTTGTATAGAAGTTTATTTCACGTTATTTCAACACAATGTTAGAATTACGTAAAATAAACTTCTATACAACCAAAACTTGTGCTGTCGCAACTCTATTATAACATGTGTGTTGCTTGGGCGGTATTTTGTGACGCACGAGCCATGTATTAGGTATGGGAAAATATGTTACGAGGGGGGAGGGGTAAGTAAAAAATCAACCAAATAATACTACATACGTCATTTATGGACGTCCCCTAATTTCTACGTGAAAGATTTGCCACCTTAACATCTGAATTGTGGCTACAACTCTCAAACCACTTATGCTTCTGCTTGTAACGTTCCACGTTCTGCCTTGTCCCATGCTGCAGTATGAACGGGCGTTGCGCTCTTCCTTTCAAATTCCTTGTCGAACAAACCGTAAAAGCAAATAAATAAATAAATGAATAAAAACTGTGGTCAGGTCAAATTTCCCGGGTAGAGCTTAATGGCAAATTTTACCATTAAAACAGAATGTTTGAATGGCAAAATGTGTTATTTGTTTGTTTGAAATAAGAGTTAAAATAACAAAAATAATAACAAAATTTTGGTAGCAGAAAAGCTGAGCTTGAGCTTGAGCTTGATTGACCGCCCGTGGATGCTACTCTAGTATCGCCAGACCACCTACACTCACACAAGGACCAATGAGATAACTGCCGGGGACTAGCAGGCATCTTCAGTGTGTGAGCGTTGGTGATCTTCTATTTTTAGGCGACAATGGCGCCTGCCACGTCAGGTTGCAGGTCAATGTGGGGAAGGGGTAAGGAAGTGATGATTGCAATCGTTTGTATCCACATCTGGCCGAATATACCTCTGCGCCAGCACAAATTCATGCGGATGTTGGAGTGTTGGTGGGAATTGGTTGGCAGAAGGTTCACACATTGGTTTGTGGATACCAGAAGAAGGTGATAGAATTGTGTGTTTTTATTATTTTGAAGATGTGTGGCACAGTTCGCTTGATTGCATAACTTGTAGGCGTTTTCTTATAGGATTGTGACACTGTGCTATGAAAGTTTGGAAGGAAGGGAAACGGCTTTTTCAACCCGTTTCTGTTCTAGCGACGGCTATGAACATGTTTATATACATGAGTTGTAAATGTAGAGAGCAGTGAGAAAGTTTATAGAAAGATACAAAGTAGGAGGATAGGGACGGGCCGGGGATTGAACCCAGGACCTTCTGCATATAAATCAGAAGCGGTAGCCACTAGACCACCAAGCCCGTAACAAAATTTTGGTAGCAGAAAAACTTAAAAATAACTTATTTTTCCATTGTGATAACAAAGTAATGGTAAAGCATGCGGATTAAATTGAAGAACAAAATAAGTTATTATTGACATATTGATAACAAAATAAGACCAAATTAACTGTTATCGTAGAATAACAAAATATGACATTCTTGAGTTATTGATAACAGAATAAGAACAAATTTAGCTGTTTATGTGGCGATCAAAATACAGTGGGGACCCGATTTTGTCAGCCCCCGATTATGTCTACCCTCGATTTTGTCTACCCCCGATTTTGTCAGCTTTTTGACCCGATTTTGTCAGCCTTTCATGAAGTAAAAAAATGAATTTGAATTTCATTCAGAATTTCAATTTTATAATCATTATTAATGCAGTTGATGTCTTTAGGCATTATAGAAAAATTACGTAATGAACAAAACTCGTTTAACTTTTAAAAACGGCCAAACTTGTTATGCGAACTAACCCATTCAGGCAATTTTAGCACCCAACCCTCGCAGATGTTTTACACCAATATTGTTCTAAATTGCTAAAAGGATCCAGCTCTTTTTCTTCTTGGCGTAACGTTCCAACTGGGACACAGCCTGCTCCTCAGCTTAGTATTTTATGAGAACTTTAACAATTTTTAGCTGAGATCCCCCACAGCCAATGTTTATTTTGCATTTTTACATATATCGTGTGGCAGTCATGAAGATATTTTATACACAAGGTAGTTAAGGAAATGTCGATTATGAAATGGATTCTGAGCTAACCGGGAATCAAACTCCTCACCCGCAGCATGGTTTTGCTGATTGCACGTGCGCTTGGCTATATGGGCTTAAAGACTATTCTTCTGAATTTCCTCAGGAACCGAACAAACAATAAACGCTGCCTGTTGTTGTGATTGCAAGCAGGCTTAACAGAAACTCCCTCGCGTGAAAATGAGGAAACGATTTCGGCGATTTTTTAAGGAATGAAAATAAAACTCAGAAATCACAACGCAAATCCTCAACAGTACCGAGCGCGAGCTTGTCGCGCAGCGAGGAGTTCGTGCAACACTCATAATTGCTTGTTATGTTCTCATGGCCACTCACACTCAAAAAACACTTGGGAGTTCCACTCCCATACAAAGAAAGACTCTCAAGTCAAAAATCGCTCTCCGATACCCGAAATAATCATCGGCTCTTTTTTCGTTCCCCTCTTCCTCGCTCATTTTTTTGCCTCTCTGTTTGGGGCTCGTTCGCTCCCTCGCAAAACACCGCTCTAGAGCATGTTGCAAAACTCTTTTGATTTCGAGGAGGATTATCAAGCCTGATTACAAGTCAATCCATTTACTTCTTTCCGGCATCTCTGGGATTCCTCTAGGTTTACTTGTTTGGATTGATCCAGATAGACTAACATTTGAAAAGGGCGCAACAACCATTTCGAATTTTTGCTTCTCCCTTCCTTCTGAACACATGGCCTTTTTTCATGTAATCTCTGACCAGTAACATATAGAGCAGACTGCCCTCTATCTGATAACGGCATAAGTTTGCATAAATAAATTGAAATACGCCTAGACGGGGTGGGAGAAGTTGAGACATGCAATGGTTGATCCGCCCTTTTTTACACGTTGGTCTAGATTTATTATGAGATTTGTTTTGTAGATTTCCTGCTTGGATTGCTTCAAAAATTGCTGATAGAATTGTATTCATTAGAAACCCTTAAGAAAATCGAGTTGGGATTTCCCAAAAACATCTCACTGCGATTCCTTCAAGAACTTTTGCATGGTTTCTTGTAAGAATTTTTGCTGGTATTTATCCAAGAATTCGACCGGAAGTTTTTAAAGGAATTCTTCCTGGAATTTTTTTAACGATTCATTAAGGTGTGTCTCTTTAAGATTTTTTCAGGCATTCCTCCTGTGATTTCTCCAAAAGCTTTTCTTGAGACTCGTTCTGGAACTAGGATTCTTCCAAATGTTTAAATTTTCTGGAAATTTCTATAAGAACCTTTTCAGATATTTCCCTAAGAATTGTTCATGCATTCTTCCTATGATACCCCCAGGTTGGCGAACTCCTGTTGAGATTCCTTCAGACATTCTGCCTTAGTGATGTATTCAGAGTATTCTGTAGATATTTCTTAAATAATACCTATATGAATTACTGCGTGCATCAGTCCATGAATCAGTTTACGGAAGGCACAAACTTCCCAAACGGAAAAGAACTTGCCCCTGGAGCCAACCTACTGATGAATAAATCTAGCAATTTTCCTAGGGATTTGTTCGTGAATTCCTCTTAGGGTTCCTTCAGAGATCCTTCAATCAATTTCATAAAATGTTCCTCTATTAATGCCTTCAGTTATTACTCCATACAAGAATTCCTATAAGGACTGTATCGGAAATTAACTATAAACGTTCACAATTGCCTGAAAAATAATCTGTTCAAAATAAACATAACTTTATTTTTGGAGATACATTTTAAATCTCTTAAATAAAGAATGGCAGTTCTAATTTTCAAAAAATAACCATTTAACTTGGACTTTTATCTCAAAGATTGCACATATGTTTTTTAAATTTTGGACACCTCCTAAAATTTTGAAATTGCGAAAACGATAGGAAAATATTCATTTTTTTTTTCTCTTATTTTTGCACAATATACATATTCTTTTCCAGAATGCTCATGATATAGGAAAATTATTTTTATCAAAGAAAATGCCCTCCGCAGTTTATAGCAATTCTTAAAAATGAAAATAGGCCATTTTTCGAGGAACCCTTTTTTATGCGTCTTCAAAGAACGATTACGCAAATAAAAAATACATAAAGTTGTAAGTTTACATTTTTTTCGATTGGGTATGTATTTGAATCTATTGAAGAGGAACGGAATTTTATAACATCTGTAGATATTTCAAACAGAGTGTCAAAGTTCGACCAAAAAGTAGGTGTTTTTTGGGAAAGTCCATATTCTTAATGTTGGAGGTTTTTCTGTCCAAAATAAGAATTTTTAAAGTCGGTATTGAGTGATATGTTATGTGTACATAACTGCTAGTAATAATCATTATTTTCCAGATTTTTCCCCGTACAAATTTTTTTCGCTACAGATTGTTATTTTGTGTGGTATACTCATAGAACCATATTTTCAATAGTACTAAACATTTCCCATATTTCTTCAAGCTGTTCTAAACTTAACTATATTGTGAAGATTTCATAGAAAAACCGGAATAAAAAGACCAACCGTGCTTCAAGATAGAGCATTTTGAATGTTTATAGTTAATTTCCGATACAGTCCTTAGAGATTTCACTATGATTCCTCTGTTAGATTTCCTAATTGGGCATTCTCTATGGATTTCCCGGAGGTCCCGCTTGAGATTTTTCCAGGGTTACCTCTTCATATTTCTTTACGAAAATCCCTTGGTATTGCTACTGAAATTCCTTTAGAAATTTTTGTTGGAAATACTTCTGGAATTCATGCTAGACTTTAACAATTCATTTCTGCTATGATTTCTCCTCAAACTGCTCTTGATATTTCCACAGTACTTTTTTCAGGAAATCCTCCATGGATTTCTCAAGGAGATTTCTTGAAAGATTGCAATAGGGATTCTTTCAATGATTTTTCAGAAAATGCTAAAGTAATGCCTTCAGAGATTTCTACGGAGATTGCAGTAAGGATTCTTTCAGAAATTACTTGAGAGATTTATCCGGAGCTCCCTTAAAGGTTTTTTTGCAGAAACTACTTACGGGATCCCTTCGGGAATGTCTTGAGGGTTACGTTTCGTATATCCTCGGGTAGTTTCTCTAAAAATTTCACCGATCATTTCTTCAAAGATTTCTCCAGAGATAAAAGTGGAAAGGCAGCGGAAACGTAGTCAATTCGGACAGTTTGAGTGTCTATACTTGTCAATCAGATATTGGTTCATTTTCATTCGTTGACAGCTAAAGTTAGATGTTATGATTGACCTGCGCTAACCAGTGTCAACTGTCTTCTGTAGACCACAATTGCTATAAGCTAGGAGAAGGCTGTGTTCCAGTAGGGATGTTATGACAAAAAAAAAATTAAATATTTAATAGTGAAAAAGCACTGAATGTTAACTTTGCCAAATACCATTTTTTTCTGTGCCCTTAACACCCTTTCGATTTTTTTACCTCAAAAGGTTTGTTCAAATATTACGTAACGCAAAACTTTGGCAATTTTAGACCCTATCCGCTATCCTTCCAATACGTAACTATTTTTAAAAGAGAAATTTTTTATAAAGCGTAACATAGCGCTGGGCTCCCCCCCCCCTCATTGGCGTTACGTCATATTTGAACGGACCCTAAGCAGACCCTACACACCTATCTCCGTCTCTGACGTGCTCAGAACAACTTTTCATGAATAAAAAAATGATATTAAAAAATGTCCCGATTTTGTCAGGTACCCGATTTTGTCAGCCCAAAATGCTACCAGGGGCTGACAAAATTGGGTCCTTACTGTAATGGTAGGTAGGTTGTAATTAGTCTATGGTTTAGTTGTTCAAATTCAATTTTAAAATAATGGTAGATTCAGTTATTATTTCAAAGTAGCAGAAGCAAGGTAAAATGAGCTATTTCTTTTTTTTCTTCAATAAAATTTAAGTTCATCAATCAATGTAAAAACAGTTTTATTTAATGGAAACTAAAAACTCAAAACGAAAAAATCCGGATTTGTTTACTTTTGCGAGATACGTCAAATTGAAAAGTTATGCTTGAAATATACAATATAATAGTTAATGGAATATTAAGAGTAAAATATTTTATGGTGCCTAATGTTTATAAATAATTTCTCACAATATCAAAATAATGGCAAATGTAAATTATGTTATTGTTTTGATATTTTATACAATTCATTTTAAAAGGTGCTAAATTGCAAGTTTTACCATGATAGTAATTTTTGTTATTGATGTGTTATTTAGCATTATTCATGAATAACATATCAATGACAAGATTTGCTATGATTGTATATTTTGCTATTAATTAGCCATTTTAAGTTTTTCATAATAACAGAAGAATGGCAAAACGAGATATGATGGCAAAACAAGTTATTATTTTATCCTTTGTTTGCCATTAGCCTCTACCCGGGTTCTGTAGACCTCATTGGATTCCTTGTTGATGTTGTGCCGCCATGAGCCTCTGGGTCTGCCTCTGCTGCAATGCCATACTACACTGGGTTCCTATCTAACGTTAATCTATATTACTTGCAGATTTCGTTTCCGCCCCTGCGTAGAGTGTGAACGACCACCACTTCCACTCCCGAATTTCTATCGCTATCGGTATTTGATAACATCGACGATGAAGCTCTACGATGGAGGTCCAATTGTGAGGCCACCATGCACGAATTATATACCGCAGGCATCTTTTGATGAAGACCATCAGCCGTTGACTATTCTCCGATGATACATACAAAGTTTCACTGGCAGCTGAGATTTCATGTTTGAATTAAAATTTAGGGTTCAACTAATCCGACTGTTTTACATACATTTCTTAAACTCGCAAAAGCAGCCCTCGCTTCTTGATATTTACACCAACATATATCACTCTTGGTACCGGCATCAGCCACCGTTTGGCTACCAAAATATTGGAAGCTTTTAACATTCTCCACTGATTACCCAGCTACCATAAAGTTGGAAGGGTTGATCGTATTTACATCCAACGATTTGGTCTTGTTGACGTTGATGGAAAAACCTGCCACCGAGGAGCGATCGGCAAGAACACAGCAACACAGCAACCGATTTGGTTCACGATCAATCGCACCTACCAGGATCTCGTCGATTAAGATGAGGAACAGTAGCGGGAACAGTAGTAGGGGCTGCACGCTATGTCTGAACTAGCAGATTATAAAAACTGAATGTACATCGGGTTTCTTTCCACCAAACATCAGTATTCAAGCTATATTTTCATTTGCAGAAGGTTTCAAAATATTCTATCGGTAATTTTTTTTTTCATACATTTTGTATGGGAGAGAAAATGGTGAAAAATAAGAGTTTCATGTAAATTTGTATGAAAAACAGCTAAAAAGATGAAAAAATCAAAATTTCCCCGATGAAATATTAAAAGTTTCCGCATACGATAATATAGCATGAATTCTGATATTCTGTGAAGAGAAACCCGATGTACATTGAATTTTTGTAATCTGCTAGTTCAGACATAGCGGGGGCTGTCCATAAACCACGATCCCCCCCACCCGCGTAGCCTTTCGTACATAAAAAAAAATTGTATGGACCGCGGTCTTTGGAATCGAACCCGCCGTCTCCGGATTGGCGATCCATAGCCTTAACCAGAGATGGCATAGATACACTGATAAACAGCTCTGCGTACACATCTTCAATAAAATGAGCGCCGCTCTCTTTTGCTACGAATGTGGACCGGCAACAAACACACATCGCTCAGCCGCAAAACTTTGCGTGAGAGTGCGAATGTGTAAGTTGCCACACCAGCCGCGCGAGACGTCGCAGAGCTCAAGCTTCTTCTGCGTGAGCTTTGCTCATTTCTAGGAATGTGCTACACAGCTGCGCTGACTGAGCTGCAAGTTGTAGGCTCTCGGCAGTACAGAGTAGCGCAGCGCTGTGATGTGAGCTGTGTGTTGGACTGTACTTTCTCTTGCTTTCCTGCGCTCACCGTCGTGCGCAATGCGACAACGATGCCGAGCGCGTGCAGTCGAACCACGCAGAAGATAATTCTACACACGCACTCTTTCTCATCATGCAGGCTGTGTGTAATGTGTATTTTTTTATCTTCTCACTTAGCGCTTTGAGGTGTATGCCATCTCTGGCCTTAACCACTAGGCTAACTGGACCCAAGTAACCACGAAGCCGTATATAAGTGCATCAATTTTGCCATATATTGATAATTAAAATTATGAATATAATGCTGCATTACTCTAAACACCTCATTGAAGCAATATTAAAGTCGAAAAGGGCCCCACTAAAATCAAATTAGTGCCACATATTGCAGCACGCTGACAGCCATTGCTAAAGTAATATAAATGCATGTGCTGTACATTTGCATTTGACATGCTTGATACGTGCAACACGAAAAACCAAAACAAAAATCTATTTTTAGCACCGTTTCGTTATCGACGGTACTGATGCCCCCACACATGAATGTTTTACCCATTATTTTTTGTCGTCGGATCGGGAGTCGAACCAGAAGTGTTGAAGACCGCTAGATGAGTTCCATACGCGCTGGCGCCTTGGACCGTTTCTGCTGCAGTGATAACAACAGATATTTCATTATTTAAAAGGAAACTGTTCGTCTGTCTCAATCATTGTAGAAGAGGGTAAAACGACTATGTCATATGTAATAGAATACAGTAAACTATCACATTCCGATAAATTACTGATAAATACATAATGCATTTTAGAAGATATTTAATCAACATAAGAAAATTAAAACCTCGATTAAAACACCCTTCGCACACTGCTGATATCCCAAGTAACACACTTGTCACCGAAGAGTCACGGCGGCGCAGGTTTTTGTTGCGCAGAAGTCACTGTGACTTACTTCTAACAAATAAACACTCACTTGCTAGAAGTAAGTCACAGTGACTTTTGCGCAACATAAACCTGCGCCGCCGTGACTCTTCGGTGACAAGTGTGTTACTTGGGATGCTGATTGTGATTTCCATCGTTCTTGGCATGTGATAGTAGCCTACAGAAAAGAGAAAAGTTCATCTCTAATTAGGTTTTGCTGTCGTCGATCGGTGGCTCAAACAGGGATTAAGTTGGTCGGGAGTCGAACCAGAAATGTTGAAGACCGCTAGAGTTGGCCATAAAGTTGTTCAATCTTCTTGATTTCATTTGTTTACCATTAGAGTCAAGCTTTTATAATTGTATTGTTAGAGCAAACTTTGCTAGTTTGTACATTGCATTTATTCAGTTTTTGCAGTGTTGAATTATTGAATTATCTTATATCACCTTTTAATAAACCCGAATGTAAAGAAAAATGCAATGCATCATCACATTGATAATGCCAATCTAAAGGATTATTGCATGACAAGTGTGGAATTACTGCATTTCGCATTGCAAAGGTTGATATTCAGTCTAATTCTTGCAATGTTATAATGCTTGTGGTTACTTGGGGAGACCCCATCCTTGTCTTGTTTCTAGTTTAGTCCCAGGACACCATAGAAAAACCCGGGGCATTAGTAGTTGCAAAACGCTGTGAAATTAGAGAATGTGTTCGGTAATAAGAATTCACGTGAGTCGTTGTATCACCACTCACCAGTACTTATCAGTCCATAGTAGGTTTGTTTTCCTAACATCAAGTGCAGTCTCGGCGAGGGCCAACCGAGTCTTTAACTATCCGTAAGACAAAATAAATGCAATTTTAGAAACTGTCACTATTAACAAGATTTTTGTACTATGAATCCGTATTACCAAAACGCATTACTCCAGCTTAATAAGTTGGATGTCACCAGGTTCAGTTCAGCTTAAGGGTATGCGGTATGGGAGTTTTCAAGGCGAAACAAAACGAAACGAAATTTAAATTTTCTGATACGATGCGGTACGAAACGAAACGAAATTCAAAAATGTTTCGTGAGATCGATACGAAATCCGAATTCACTCGGTATTTTTCGAAACGAAACGAAATTTTCGAAAAAGTTCCGCGGAATTTTGCAGTAACACCAATTTTGTGCGAATTGATACAGTGTGTTTGCAGTGGCGCGAGTTGCATTTCCATAAAGACTAGGGGATGCCCTAGCTTCGTTTGCTTCAGTGATATTTATATTTTTCACAATTGTTCGCGACATACAGTCAGTGTATCAAACAATTGTCCGTACAGCATTTTTCGTCAAAATACTTTTTCATTCAAATGTTCATAACTTTTTCATACGTTAATTAAGAACGCTGAAATATTGACCAATCATATACCATATATTGAAGCTCCATTGGTAAAATTTTGAGCGAGATCGAATAAGGTTTTCTGAAAGTTATAGAACTTTAAGTAAAGCTTGATGGATATCTCAAAGAATATTGGATGAAATATTTTCAAACTTTTTTTTAGGGGAACACTAACACATGAACATTTAATACGCAATCTTGTTAGGGTTAATTTGTTCACTACAAAAAATATGAAAAATCTCTTTATGTAGTTGACGATGTTTATAAATTTACCATATTTTACACATATAATCTGCCAAAGTGCATTAATTGAACAAAAAACGCGTAGGACCTACTCTGCATATGTGGTTTAGTAGGTCCTACATGAAAATATTACATTAGGAAAGTTTTAGGAAGTTGTTAACACTTGGCACTTTTATTCATCAAAATATGATAAATTTCCAAACAATATTCTGAACATATACAGATGTTTTATATTTTTTGTAGTGAATATAAAACATCAAACAAAGCTGCATATGAAAGCCTCACATATAAGCTGTAACACAACAAAGAATGGAAAAGTTTCATAAAGTAGGTATTGAGATAGAATGTTTTTAAAAAATGTTCAAAAATCTTACAAGTTTTACTAAAGTTCTATAACTTTCAGAAAACTTATTCGATCTCGGTCAAAATTTTACCAATGGAGGTTTAATGTATTGTTTATGATTGGTCAAAATTTTAGCGTTTATGATTGACGTATAAAAAAGTTATGAACATTTGAATGAAAAATTAGTTTGACGAAAAAATTGCTGTACGGACACTGTTTGATACACTGTATATTGAATATTTGAATAATTACACCAATAACCTAATGACTTAAAAAGATCGCCCCGATAACACTAGTTTACAGCATTTTTGAACTCGGTAAGCTGATGATCGTTTTTCGTGTAGAATCATGCCCTGAGTTCGAAAACGCGAAGGAAAAAAATTACAGTAGAGCGAATTTTTTTCGACTTTCCATACAAGGTTGATGATTTGAAATCGATTTTTGTTCTATTTTAAGGCAATGTCGCTCACTTCACACATCTCATTCTCCGTAATCAATGCTCCGATTGAGCTGATTTTTTTACTGTAACTCACCCACATATGATTTGTCAAATAAACGTTGAGAAAGAATTTTTAAATTGTTTTTTTTTCTTATTGAAAAAAATACATTTCTTCATAAATTTTTAGAAATTTTGCTAAAATTTAAGGAGATTGTCCCCAAAACTTGCCAATATCTTGATTTTCATCCATCTGACGCAACCCTGCATTCAGATGATCGAATGGTATTATATTCAGCTTTTAATTTATGGAAAACGATTTAAAATTGGCTGAACAAAACTCAAGATATTTGAATTTGATTAAATTCCATATTTTAAAAAGTTCTAAGACTAGATATTGAGCTAAAACTTAAAAAACTGTTCTACTTTAAATTTTTTGAAGCACGGTTTCGAAATCAGCGCTAAATTATGCTTCAAAAATTTTGGTCGTCGACAGAAGTTCACGACTTTCGTTTTATTTTGTAAACTAGTGAATTCATTGCATCATTGCAACTATGCTATATGATTTTCTTATCTCCGAAGCTACGATATGGAAACATCAGTCAGATGTTTACAAATCAAGCTTGGTTGAATAGCGTAAAGCCTGGAATCTAATCCTAAAATTGATAGATGATTAAATTTATAAGAAAATACCCAGTTAAACTCACATAGAAATTGAAAAGAATGCATAAGAAATGTATTCGGTTCTCATTTAATATGAAGAAGCTTGAAATTCGAAAAATATAACACAATCATCTTTAGATATAAAGCCAAAAATTCTACCGATTTATCTGGACTCTAGCGAACCTGGTGTGGTGGTTGAAGACGAAGCCCTTTTCGCCGAGGACCTGGGATCAAATACCGCTCCCAAAAGACTTGTAAAATGGAAGTTCTACCTACGAGTCTTTCGATTCGAGACTGTGGGTAATGAAGTAAACTAGCCAAGGGTTAAACATATTGTAACAAAAATTGAAGAAAAAAACTCAAAACTTATGGTAATTAAGAAAATGACCCACGTAATATCACCAGTGCAGAGTTTGTTGGTGAATAATCTGATTAAATCCAGCTAACAAACGTCTTATTTTACGAAAATTCAGTGTAAAAGTTGGCTGTGCACATGGTGATGTAAGAGTTTGTCGTGCTCATCTAACCTTTTGACATTTTCAAAGAACTCCATCATCGGTATCTTCACCCGAACATATTTAAGAAATTTAACAATGAAAAGCATAATCTAGGATTCTTGAAATATTCTGTCTCAGATTTTTTTGAAATTCATCCATATATCGCCTAAGTAGTCCTTTTAGTGTTTCTTATTCAATAAGAGCTCTGTGAAAAACAAATGGGTGAACATAAAATTTTATGGAATTTCTTGTCTGCGAAAGAATGGCTAACCACTACCGCTTCTTATTCATATGCAGAAGGTCTTGGGTTCGATTCCTGGCTCGTTCCTTTTCTCCTACTTTGCATCTTTCTATCTACTTTCTCTCTCTTTCTCCTACGTATACATCTCATGTATATTTGTATGTTCGTAGCGATTGCTAGAACCAGAAACGGATTAAAAAAAACCGTTTCCCTTCCTTCCAACTTTTATCACAGCACAGTGACAATCTATCATATAACGCCTACAAAGTCAATAGTTTATTTTCAAAATAACGGGATCCTATTACAGTACAGTATCATTCAAAAGCACAAATCTGAAGAACCAAGTATCGCATCGAGCTGAATAGTTAATCGATGGGTCACCACCAGCGGCTGATCAATCGATCAACTTTCAGCTCGGTGCGATGTTTGGTTCTTCAGATTTGTGCTTTTGAAAATTCAAGCTGTGGCTTCATTCTATATTCACCTTAGGGACAAGGAAACAACCATAGAGTTTCTACTTAACTGAAGGATATTTAAAAGCTTAACTTTAAAACTAGAACTTAATCAATTAACTGAAATCTTAAAAATTGCACATTTAGTTAGCAAGCATCTTAGATTTATAGAATTTTTTTTGAAGTCGTTAAAGGTGGGCTTCGTCTTGGTCTCCAGAGGAAGGCTGTTTCATACGCTGACACTATAAATTAGTACACTCCTTCTCAGTTGAGTTGAGTGTGGTGGGACGATGAGAGTTCTGCTACGTTGCATCTGGCGAAGATAAGAAGTATATTCGAGATTTTTTTTGTTTTTATTATAGAGACTTTCAGCATGGGAGTGATTTGTCTCTCGCTATTCGAGATGTTTTGAACACCTTTCAGAAACTTGAGATTAGCATGATCTCAACCATGCCCTATGTATTTATTTTCGAAATATTTTGGACATTCCGCGGAATTCCGTTTAATTTTGTCAGAATCAAGTTTTTGGAGACGAATTTTTTGGAATTCGGCGAAACGAAACGAAATTCAAAATCATAAATTTCGCCAAGTTGAATTCCGTGGAATTCCACGGAATTTCGTTTCGAAGTGTATTGGCAAAATCATTCGGTATACCGCATACCCTTAGTTCCGCTGTTAGACTTTCAAGAATTATATCTGTCCCTTTTCCACATGGACAACGATCACTGATTGATGATCGTTGTCGATTATATTTACATGTATCGGTGCTTCAAGTGTCTCCAGCAGGACTCTGTAAGATATATCAATATGAAAATAAATTCATTCAAGTACCTTCTTCAAGGGAGTGAAGTTCTACCTTCTATATCACTGTCATGATCCCATACAACACCGAGCGTTACACCTGACACCTTGGATTGGTGGACTTTTTCCCCCGGAACAGGGAGTCCGTAGTACTATTCTAAGCCGACAATTACACGGGCAATGGCTATCACTAAACATCCTATGGTTAGTTTTTATCCGGGTGGGAAATTCCTATCCGTTGTTTCGCGCTAAAAACCGTTGCTTGCCGTTAAATTAGTTCGTAATCTTGGGGGTAAGTGGCTCGCGATTTGGGGGTAAATGGGTCGCAATTAAGGTGAAACATCAGAAAATCCAATTGAAATTTTGCATACCAACTTTAGAGGCACTAATCTGACCACCTGTTTATCCTGGGTTTGCTCACTTGCAAAAGAGCCAACTTTTCTCAATCGAGCGCATTTGTTTACGAATTTTTAAGATTGCTCTTGAAAACGTGAGTATAGTAGGGGTTCAAGTCGGCCATTGTGGCAGCCATATTTGTATCAAAATATTGAAGATAAATCCTGTAGGATCAACAGTGGAAGTGAGCACGTATGTTAAAGGTTTGTACCACTAAATTAGTAGCATACATTGCGCTTTTCAATTCTGACTTCCTTAAAGAGATTACAAAGGGTTCAAATACCCTGAATGAAACCAAAAACCTGATTGAGCATAAATTTGTACATTTTCTGTGCGGCATGCCATGCTTGGCTACAATTACATTACCATACACCATTACACGTGTGTTTGTTTATGTTAGATACTTTAGTCACGTAGATTTTATGATTGTATTGTGTGTAGTCAAGTGTGTAGTCCATTCCATATATAAACAGAGCTTTATTGTGACTTTGATACTTCATACATTTAATTAAGAACCCATACTAAAATAACTGCATATAAAGTAGCTCAATGCAATCGCTTAAATTCATTGCTTCAATATGTGCTTGAAGTAGGCTGACATTATACTTGCTTTGCTTTTAACTCCGCGCAATTGTGGTCGCAACTATATCTTACTTTAGTTTTTGCAAAGTATTTATCTGACCATCTGACATTATTCTAATGAATTTCTTATTTTTCTGTTTTCAGGTATGTCCTCAAAATCTACTTCAACAAAAAACCGCCCAAACAACTATGTGTTGACAACTAAGTTTACCCTCTCCTGGATATTCAACTTACATTAACATACAGGTTTCATGTATTATATGGTATTTTCTATAAGCATTGAGTTTTTCTATAACTTTATTTTCCATGTAATTTTTAATTTAGGAACTCAACATTTAAAAGACATAACTGGTAGAATGGCATTATTTTTAAAGGTTTATTTTTAACTCTGATTCAGCTTGCAATGTTTCCTATATTAAAATTAATCTTGATTTCGTCGTATGGAAATTATTGGGACCCTTTTGAGAGGGAAACCTTCATACCTGGTTTACGTGAAAACACATCCCATAATACTCGATTTCTATCATGAAATGTTCAGCTTCCTGCATCCACCTACGCTGGCATTTGATGCAACACTTATTGGGACTCCTCCGCTCCCCTTCCCTCAAACTGTAGACTTCAACTCTTTGACGCCACCGCGCCCTCAAGCTCTAATAGAAACTAATGGGAGGAGTACGTACCTACAGAAAAATGCTCTTGTTTTTAATTAAGCTTTTCCCGCTTCAATCTTCAAGAGGTGCTTGTTTTGTGTGGTAAAAGTTCTGGGCTTGGCTTGGCCAAGAGGTGGCTATTAAAAGCAGTGCTCAAGTGGCTTTCGAGTGCAGCAGCAGCAGCAGCGCGGTGGAGGTTGAACTTTCAAACTTGGATTGGATTTTTTGCGTGGGATATATGCTGTGATCTTCTAGCCGGTTGATGCGGTTTGAAGAATGAACTTTTCGAGTGTTTTTACTATGGGACTCGAAAACAGCTCTTATAATCCAGTTAAGACAGTGAACGACTTTGAGTCCCCAGTTTGAATCAACGATGGATGTTTTTGTAGAAATATTGATTGGATTATTCTCTACCGCCTTGAATTTCAATGTCGGCGAAGACGGCGCGGCGGCACTTCTTAACGAGCACACAATTCCTCAGGTTTTTTTTATCCGTTTTCTTTTTCCCATCCAGTTCGTTTCGCTTGGCCTTAACGAAGTGTTTTATTCGATCATAATGTTTATAATAGTAATGATCATAACTATAATTCCATCTTACGCCATTATGTTTCCCCTTTTCTTTCTCAATATGATTGGCCCGCTTCTGTCGCTCTGTTGGGACTCCTTGCAACCTTTCAACATGGACAAGTTTGCTTACTGTTCTGTTGTGCGTCTACATGGGTTGTGTTTAGTTAGATATTATCGTGTTTTTCTTTTGTCCTGAATCACGTACCGTAAACCGGGGTCAAATTGATCAGCGGGGTGGAATTGATCACTCGGGTACTACATTGTAATTCCATACTAGGATCTCCTTAGCGTCGTAATGATCTTAAACTTTTTACGTCATCTGATTCGTAGATGTCTAGAGATGAGTGTAGACTTCAATTTTTTAGAAAAAAAGTAGTTTTCCCTTATTTTTTCAAGGAATTTGCAATGTATTTCTCATTCAGCTGAAATCATTGCTACTAAACAATCAATTGCTAATAGGACTTCCCGTATTTTCGCTGTTTTAACATTTTTGTGGAGCCTTGGTTGGGATGTTATGCAGCTAATCAGAACATGAAATTGTTATAAAAAGTTCGTTATATGAAGAAATAATCATTTATTGTAATAGAAATCACATATTTCAAATGAAATTGCCTACCTTTAGGCGTTTAAGGGGAAATTTCGAAATCTAATTTTGCATTTAAAGTATTAAATTCACTAGTTGTAAGATTTTAGACGCGTTATTCGGTTTTAGACGAGCAAAATTAAGCGGTGAAGGAAATTTTCCTTTCCAACCGATGCTTAATTGTATACTGATCAATTTCGCCCCAAAGTGGCATTTCCAATATTTTGATATTTGAAGTTATTTAACTTAAAGTTCAAATTTGTTAAACAAAATTCTGTCACATGGTTCCATGGAGATCCACTGGGTACTGGTTTTACAGAAATTCTTTTGGCAATATTTGAACAGGCACTGATGTTATCCGCAAAAGTTGTTTCAAAGTGATCAATTTGACCCCGGATTACGGTATCCCCAATAGACTTATGCGTGTTGTATAGAATAGAAAGGGCGTTCAACATTTTGACGGTCAAAAAAGCATTCATTGCAGGTGTAAAGAACACTCGAAGCTAATAGCCGTTTGATATTTGAACAAAAAGTTAAATTGGATTTTTTTTTAAATAGAGTCTTGTACTACTTGTCCAGGTGCACCTATTTTGGGCACTTGCTGCTTCAACTTTAGAGTTAGATGGTGTACGTATCTCATCGTGTGCCAAAAGTTAAATTAACTCAACTTGCTGCTGGTCGGCCCGCCTTTTTCTCTGCAGTTCAAGTACGATTCGGGAGACCGTGGATGTAACGGAAATTTGTCTGTAATCTGTTTGAGGATGTGTACATGTAGGTAGCAATACGGAAGTTGTCAGAATTATACTGGATGAGCAGTAATTTGCATTTATATAAGCTACGGTAAATTTCTTTATTAAATTGAATTGTTTAGTTTCTAAATTACTGTACTGTGTATTTCTAGTTTTTCAATTAGATTCGATGAATTTGTATGAGGTAGATCTGTGGTTAGTTGAATACACTATTGCCGACAAAATGTAAGCTAAACGAATTGTAAACCCTGTTATTAACCCTACTTACAAATAAACATTATTTCAGCTTCGAGCTAACTCACTCCTAAATACCAGTTTTGCTACGCGGATTGTCCGAAAATAGTTTGTTGACCACATAGACGATGCTCTGGCGATCCGCTTATGCCGCGGCGCTTCATCCTCTGCCACCACTAGCACATTCAACACACCGTAGTATGGAGACCGCAATACTGTCGCGAGCAGCTTAAGGTGCCATTAGGGGCTGTCCATAAACCACGTGGTCATTTTTTGGGATTTTTCTTGTATCCAGTCCGAGCTAGGGTTCAGACCCGGGCCCCAGAAGGTCACATCAATGATGGACTCTACACCATTCCTACTGTAGGTTTTTTTGTCGCCTACGTTCGTGACATCCATGTTCAGTCTAGCCATAGCTTCGAGTAGAGTCCAGCCTCTCGCGTAAGTCAAGCGGCTACCCCACTCAGTCGCCCAGGCATTGAAGTCTCCACCGAAGGCCACGGGACTCAATCCCACTAGTGCGCTTGTTAGCGAATTCAGCAAAGACGAGTTCTATCAACTGTTCTATCGGGAACTTAGGAGGGGCATAACAACTGCATTAGTACACCCCGTTGATCTTCACTATTGTGAAGCCCACATGCGACGTGGAAATTATTTCCTGGACCGGAAAACGACCGGTTGTACAGATCGCCGCTAGCTTGGCCTTATCCGCTACCCAGTTCCCGTTATCGGGAGGGATGCGGTGTTGGTCCGATGGTAGGGCAAAGTCTGTATACTTAAACCACTTTTTATGCATGTTATTTTTATGCACTTTTAATTCAAGCACCTTTTTTATGCCCTGCATAAAAAGAGGAAAGGCTACTTAGAGCCAATATTGTGCAAAAGAATATTTAATAATGACAGGAACTATTGCACCGGTGGCCAGGGGGTGTTTATAGAGGAGAGCAAAGGAAGGTTACAGGGGCGTTTCAGGGGGATCCGAGGGGTTTCAGCGGGATACCAGCCCAAGTAACACATGGTTACAAAACATTCACAGCAGCGCATGTAAGGGTTGCACAGAAGACACTGTGACCGTGGGTAGATAGTTGGATTAATAGGCGCCATGGGGAAGTTACATTCCACCTGACACAGGTCCTTACAGGTCATGGTTGCTACACCGGTATCAACACCGTTTCGGGCATGCGGATTCTCCCGAATGCCCAGTGTGCAATGGTTTAGAGGAAACGGCGGAACACGTTTTGTTCGTGTGCCCGCGTTTTCGCACAATGCGTGACCGCATGCTTGCCACATGCGGGGAGGACACAAACCCGGACAACTTGGTCCAGAGGATGTGTAGGGATGAGTTTCGCTGGAACGCCGTCTCAACGGCTATCACCCATATCGTCTGGGAGCTACAGAGGAGGTGACGCGTGGACTCGGAGAATGGCTAGTTCAGATGCAGTACAAAAGGTGGTCCAGGGGTTCGGAGTCGGCTTCGTAGGTCATACCGGTGCCCTGCGGTCGAGATCGACCCTTACAGAGATTAAGTGGCCGCGGAGAGGAAGTCCCGGTAGCGGTGCTGTCGTGGCGTCGGTCAACTGGGTTGGATCCGAGCCCGTGGTTGGAAAGGGGTCCCCGGCAAGGGTCGGGGCAGGTGGAGACCCTGCTGTCAGCAACCTTCTGGCGCAGCTGATAGGGCCTGAAGGGTAGTGATACTCTTGCCAGCAGGTCAGTTCGAGTTGCACGTGGGCATCAGTTCTTGATGTCTGCAAAGCAGTTGGGCGCGGGCGGAGTTGACCCTGCCCACCTTCCGAGGACAAAGGGAGTGGCGAGGACCACTCGGGAAACTGGCTAAGCGCCAGCATGTTACCGTGATGGACTCTCCAGAGCGAGTCATCGATGTTCGTTGCTGCTAGGCTACGCAGCTAACCTTGAGGGTGCGATGTGCAGTAGCCCCTCTCTGAAGCAATACCTTCTTGGTGGTTCCGGAGAGACGTAGGGTTTGGCGATCATAGGAATGGTTTAGTGGGTACGAGGAGAGAGTAGTCCTGGCTTTTACTTTTGTTGTAGAAGACTGCCTCAGACCTACACTACCCTAACCTTCCTGTTACGGTGTCTGTTGAGCAGATTAACCCCCTATGGTTATAAGGAAAAAAATATATGCGCTGCCGTGACTGTTTTGTAACCATGTGTGTTACTTGGGAGATCTCGGCAGTAGTCCGTGCGTGCGGGCGGCTGCTTCAAAATTTTCGCGTCACGGTTTTTTCGCCTCCGCGTAAAGTTCAATTTGGCCGATTTGGCAGTGAAATGGTTGACAGGGCTGAGCCATCGAATCGGAATAGTGCTTAGTGGCAACGAAGCCATGCTAAAACGTCCTGATGCGGGCTTTCGAGTGTTTTTTGTTGTAGTGATCCATATGGAATACAGCCGGAAAAGTGCCAAAATAGTTTCACGAGGGGCAGAGAGGCGATTGCTGCATGAGTGTTCAACAGCAGAATTGAGTTTTGTTATTCTTATATACCGTTATAAAAATGAGAAGAATGTCAAAAAGTTATATCTCACGAGCGCGAGGCAGGTTTGGTTGGAACCTGAGTGAAACCATTGTAAAATTTATTTGGAATGAAGGAGTACTTGCTCGAGTCGTGAACCTGACTTCTACCTATTTGCGGTGGAATAAGTAAACATTTAACGAAAAATGAAGAAACGGTGCGATTGTCCGACGAGATGGAACTTGGTGAGATCTTTCTGATTACTTCATTGTACACTTTTCCCATACATATTTTAAATATTCGCTATTTTCATCATCCTATCATCTATTGGAAGCAGTTTCAGTTCTGGACGCTTTCTAAGTTGATGATAAGATTTAGAAAATGCTTGCAAGGACTTGGCCAGGTGTGTGGAGATGAGTGATTCCATGTTATAGCAATGGATGTACTCATCTTTGCAACTCCTTCCACGATTTGTGCAAGTATTCATGCTATGCTATGCTATGCTATGCTATGCTATGTGTATTGCTTGGGAGATCTCAGGTGACTTTCCGGGGTCTGAGGGGGTTTTCGGAGAAGTTTTCGGGGGTTTCGGAGCCTCTCAGGTGCTTTACATGGGGTCCTAGGGGGTTTAAAAGAGATATCGAATGCATTTCAGGAAGTTTCAGAGCATTTTCGGCGGGATTCAAAGATGTTACGTAATCGTAACGGAGGCGTTTTAGGGTGTTTTGGACCGTCTCAGTTGCGTTTAATGGAGTCCGAGGGGGTTTCAGGGGGTTCTTGGAGGCATTTCAGGAAGTTTCAGAAGATTTTTCGAATCTTTTGAAACGCCCCTGAAATAACCTTTGATTTAAAGGTGTTCTTGAAACCCCTTGATACGACCCTGATCAAAAATGCCTCGAAACGCCCCTGAAACCTTCGTAATACTATTGAAACGCCCTTGAAATCATCATAATCAATCATGTACCGACTTTTCGAACCCTCTAAGCAGAATACCCTCTTTGAATGAGTGTAATCAGTTTCGTACCTTTTAATTCTGCCCTATGTTGCTTATCCTTTGACAGATACGCGCAGTGGCGTAGCTAGGAATTTGGGGACCCGGTGCGGAAGCAAATTGGTAGGCCCCCATGAAAATTACATAATATGTACATATTTTACAATGATAAATCTATACATTTAACTGTCGAATAATCTCACTGTTATATTTTGAACAAAACTTTGAAAAAATCTCGCTTTTTGTACTCAGTATTCTAGTGATGCTGGCAGTGATGGCCAACGGAAGGTTAAAAATTATCTATCTTATTTTATTTTCTGTTTTCCTTTATGATTTTTTTCGGGAGCGCGAGATTTTTTTTAAGAATTAGGCGCTGAAAATGTTTTAACAATTTATTTAGAAATTGCACCAAATAATCATTTATAAACGCTTTCAAAGATTGCTTTACTTTTTTATTTAAGAATTTTTTCTTGAAGAATAATTTTTATTCAAGAAACTTTTAAGTTGTAAATGCAAGGATATCATTCAGTATTCCTCCAAAAGCACTCCTTCAGGAATGCTATTATTATAATAAGCCTTATTAACTAATGAGGCTTTCAGTCTCTTGGCTGGTTCACCTCAGACATGCAGGAATGTTTTCGAAATACTACAGAGTAATTCAAAAGATTCTTGCAAAGGCTTCATCGAGTATTTCTCGAAATATAAGTTCAAGAATCTATCAATTATATTCTGAGGATTCATCTAGAAGATCATCTAAAGAATTCTTTCAAAATTCCAGAAAAATTACATCGGGATTCCCTCAGAGGAAGAGAAACCCTTCTAGGGTTTCTTTGAGCATTCTTCCGTTTCTTTCAGAGAATCCTCTTAATATTCCTTTGGTGATTTTCCATAGATTCTTCAAGTATTTCTCAATTCTTCCCTCAAATAACTCTTTTAGATATTTCTCTAATAATTAAACTTGGAATTTCCTCAAGCATTCATCACTTATCTTAGTGTCCTTTTAAAGATTTCTTAAGAATTACTTCCTAAGATTACTTCAGAAATCCCACCAAAAATTCCCTTTTCCAAAAAAAAAACCTTCAAGGATTCTTCAAGAAGTTTCTCTAAGGTTTTACTAAGAGTTTCATCATCGGATTTCTCCATTAATTAAACAAAATCTCCAAGGATTCCTACTGAAGAAATTGAATTAATTGAATTAAATTAATTAAATTAAAATTTTAGATGGACTTCTGTAGGAATTCTTTCGAAAAATCCTTCTGGACTTCCTCTCTAACGATTTTTTCAATATCCATCAACTCTAGGAGTTCTCTCAAGAGTTCCTTCAGGAATTTTTGCTAGTATTCCTCTGGGCACTTTTCAAAAAATTCTATTTCTCCAGAATTTATGATTGATTCCTCCAGAATTATTACGTTATTTTTTATATAATCCGTGCTCACTTCCAACAAATGTACAAAAATAAGAAACAGAACAAAAACGCTTCATTCCATTGTTTTGAGTGGGATAAAAATGGCAGAGTAAATGGCTAAATATGTAGTAAAGAAACAGATATCCTATCTTATCAAAACAAATAACTTCTCCAGAAGTCTCTCCAAGGATTTGGGAAATGTTCTAAGGTTATTCAAAATTCTAAAGGATTTCCTTTAAGGCAGCCTTTAGAAATTGCTCCCAAAATTCATTCAGGATTTTTTCCAGAGATTTCTTTAGTAATTCTCTTGTGATTTGCCCGAAGATTCGTTCAGATTTTAATTAAGTATTCTCTTAGAGTTTCTTCAATTGATTTCATTCATTCATTCCTAAACTGATTTTTCCAGGTATTTTACAAATAATTTTGTAAAAGAAATCTGTTGGGGTCTTTTTATGCAAGGATTTCTTCATGTATTTATTTAATTACTACTGCAAGGGTTTTCCGGAGATTCTTACACAAATTGCTCCAAGAAATTCCATAGGAATTCCTCCAGGGGATGCATTGAGTGTTTTTGCTAGATTTTTTTTAGAAATTCCTCTAAAAAGCCTATCCAAGGATTCATTAATTCCTCCAATGAATACTTTAGAAATTCAAAAAAAAAAAGAATTCTTTCAATTCTCACAGAAATTTCTCCTAGAAATTCTATAGAAATTCCTTCATACATTTTTAGGAAATTGTTTGTGATCCCGTCTGGTAATCATCTAAATTTTTTGGTAATTCTCTTGAGATTTTTCTCGGTCGTTCCGTTGTAAATTTGTGGATTTATTTTTAATTTGCAAAGATGTATCTCATAGAACATCAAAAGTAATAACAGACGGAATTTAATAAAGAATTATCAGAAGAAATTTACTGAGGAATTACCAGAGAAGCTTTTAAAAGTTGCCACTTAAATTTACAAACGAATCGACTAATTAATTTTCAAAGTACCAGTATGTGTCTCTGACAGGTTTTGGGCCGCTGAATCCGAATCCGGGCTCAGATTTGTTTCAGGACGCCACAATTTTGAGCTATACCTCAATTTAGGGCAAAATATGCGATTTTGGGCTTTTTTGACTGCAAGCCGTTAAGCATGGAAATTTTTTTTAACAATTAAAAGGTAAAATGGTCAATTGACATCTAAATTTACGACTCACGCAAAATATTTCGTTTTATCAAATCAAATTTGAAAGATTTAAGCATTTTATGTTAATATGTAAACTTGCATGCAATTTTTGGAGGGTGGTTTGTATCGTACCTAACATAACCGCGGCCCAAAATCTGTTAGAGACACATTAGTTTGCTCTTGAGACAGACCAAAAGTTAATTTTTGTTACGCTGTGCTATTGAAAGAATTACAATTACAATTGTCAGGTATATGAGCAAAGGGACTGCTGGTAGCACTTTAAGAGAAATTGCTTAATCCCGTAATAAATTTCCAAACCCAAATAATTTCAAAAAGTTCTGTCAAAGATATTTTCAAGAATAATAACCTAATTCAACTTTAAATATTATTGCCGAGAAATTCCAAAAGAGTTATGCCGAAATAGTTTTCAAAAACATTTGCAGAGAAAATTCCAAGAATACTCTTATAGGAACTTTCGGATCAAATCCAATCAAAGCATTTCCAAAAAAAAAAACGCCAAAAGATGTTTGAAAGTTTTTTTCAGGTAACTCACAGAAAGCTCGTCGAATAAATTACCAAAAAAAATGCCAAATGAATTACCCAATCAATTCCCGTAGGGATTGGCATAGAAGTTTCCAGAAAAGTGTTAAAGTTATTCCGAAAGTTATTACCAGAGGTTTTCTCAAACGAATTGTCAAAAAAATAGTCAGTGAAAAGTTGCAGACGGAATTCCCAACAAAATTTTCGTAGAAATAGAAATCTAAAGAAGTTCGTAGAAATAAAAATCAGAAGCCATTTTTGTAGCATTTCTGAGAATTAGTTGAAGAAGTTTCCAAAGGAAATGCCTAACAATTAATCAAATATATCGTCAAAGGAAATTTTCAGAGCAATAGCCGAATGGATTCTCAAATTAATGTTAAAAGATATTCCTTAACGAATCTGTACACGGGTTTCCGAATTATTTACTGAAAAAGATAAAAAAAAATCCGAAGAAATACTTAAAAATTGTAATAAATGATGTAAAAATTCTCACAGGAATTGCTCCAAGAGATTCTACTGAAATTCCTCAATGAATCCTTTAGGAATTCTTCCAAGGTTTTTCTCAGCTTTTTTTCTATTGATACCTTTAACGGTTTCTTTAGCGATTACACCAGTTTCGCCCGGATTTCTTAAACGAAACTTCTAACGAAATGTTTCTAACGATTTCATCAATATTTTTTCTCAAGTGTGGATCTCCAAGAACTCGTTCTTGGATATCTTTTACGATTCATCTGGGAAATACTTCAAGGACTTTTTTACAAATTCCTCGAAGATTTTCTGCGAAAGTTGCAACAGCGATTCCTTAGGAAACTTCTTCTTCAATTCCTTGAAGGATTTTCCTCAGCATTATGTAATCCCAAGAACTCTATAAAGAGTTTCTTAAAGATATCCACAAACGATTCCCACATGTTCTCTTCAGCATTTTTTCAGAGGAATACTTTGGAGTTCCTTCAAGATTTTTTTAGCAACTTCTTCAAGGGTTCTTTTTGCACTGCCCCATACGATTTTTCTTGGAAGTCCTTTCAAGGGTTTCTTAAGAATTTGTTCAAGCATTTCTTTAGTAATCATACCTGCAGGGATTTCCTCATAAATTCCTCTAATAATTTCTGTAGAAAATCATTCAAAGATTCCTTAGGCAATGTTTTTAAGTCCTTTTTCACAATTCGTTCAAGAATCTTTTAAGAAATTCCAGTAAAAATTTAATCTTTTCAACAAGGATTTTGTTTTTCAAGTTACGTATAAAGATTCGTTCATGGATTTCTTGAAGTTTTTCTTCAGATAACCCTACAAGGATGGACACATTCATCCCTAAAGAATTCCTGCACAAATTTCCTCAGGGGGTCTTACAGAAATTCACCCAAGGCCTCCTGCGGAAATTCTTTTGTAGATTTTTTTTTATTTGCACCAAAGAATTTGGAATTCTTTGGGGTTTCCGTCATTGATTTCTTGAGAAAGTATCTAGGCATTTCATAATTAGTTCTTCCAAAAATCCCTTTGCTTACAGATTTTTTTCAGGAATCTTTAAGTAATTACTCATAGTACTCCTAGTACTTGTAGTACTACTTCATAGTACTGTAGTAATCCTTCCAGAACATCATCAAATATACCTCCAAAATCAACCCAATGATTCTTTCCTAATACATCTAAGAATTCATCTAGGCGATCCTTAAAGATTTTTTTTAGAAATTTCTACAAAAAATCCTACAGACATTTCTACAAGAGTTCCTTCGGGAATACATTCAAATTTCTTTGGAAAATCTCCCAAGGATCCATTCGGATATGGCTTCAAAAATCTCAAAAAATCATCAAATATATTTTCCATGAGGAACTACTGCAAGATTCCTTCTTGCAGAAATCTCTAAAATCATTCTTGGAGAAATTCCTTGAGGTCCATCTGAAGGATTTCTTGAAGAGTTTCATGATATAATCCTTCAATGGCTTTATGAACGGTTCCGAAATGGTATTTCTGAACGACTGCTTGAAGAAATTCTTACAAAAAAAAATCTTAAAGGAATTCCTGAAGGATTTCTTTATAATTGTTTGAAGAAATTCTTGAAGAAATGTCAGGAGGAGTTCCTGAAGCAATCATTGTAAGTATTTGTAAACCAATGCTTAGAAACTTTTCTTAAGCAATCCCTGAAAAAAGTTCTGAAGTAAATCAGAGAGGAATTTTTGTAGAAGTCTTTGAAGTAACTGCCTGATAAATCGAAAAATATATTCTTGCCCGAAGGAATTCCCGCAGAAACCCTTCAAGAACGTAACATGCGTTCAGTTCTTAATTTTGATAAATGGGGCCCCTGAATTTCAGCTGCTATCTTATGCTAAATTAACACCTATGTTTGGTTCTGTGATTAGGATATCAGGGACATTTTCATAATGCTCATGAATTATACTTCCATATCGGTACTGAATACCGTAAAATTCAATTTTGATTTCGAACACATTTTTTATTGTATATTGGGGATCCTGCAGGTGCAAAGAGTAGTCTTCAAATTAATATAAACAAAACTAACGAAACTACATGAATAAAGTGTGTACATTTATAATTGTTAATAATAGAACATCAAAATAGCCATCTATGTTCCCAGGCCCGGATTTAAGGGGGGGGGGGGGGCAAGTGCCCCACGCCACCGATTGAGGGGCCCCCCAAAATTCCCAAAGCACTATATGTATTTTGTTCAACGAACTCATATAAAATACAGTTGTCCTAGAGTAATTGTAATTGGGTTACCAAACGTATCGAGATTATTTTATAATCTGAAATTTGACTTGAGAATAAATCTAAATCCTAAACTTCATGATTTTTGGTGCACTGACACTATTTTTAGAATAGATTTACATTTTTTTGGGGATATTGAGGAAAATATGAGCTGCCATTCTAAAACCATAAAGCTGTTTTGTCAATTTATTGATAAATGCAAAACAATTAAAATTACAAAAAAAACAACAACAACTAAACGATTCAATTGTTTCTCTAGAGAGGTATACAATATGCAACAATTGGATAGAAGGAACTTTCTTGTTTATTTTGGCGTACACGAGTTTCTCAAAAACCTCTTGAAAGTTTTTATTGAGTTCCGTAAAAAAATTAAAAACGTTTCTTAACAAAACCAAAGATTATTTTTTTCAGAGTACATTAAACGATGTTTGAGTATCAATAGAAATGTCATTTCATTGATAGTTTAACAATTCAAACACTTATTTGACAATGATTGTGCATGCTTCTGTTGATTATACGATTATATTCTAATAACACCTACTTAATACTCATCTGGCTCAGTTCGTTGAGGATAGATGTTTTTATGGGAAAGATATGATAATTATTAAAAGAGATATTTAGGAAATTCTGATCAGTTTTGGAAACCGAAAACATCTCGGAGCAATGGCTTTACATATCTATATTTTGGGTTTCACCGAAGTTTTGAGAATTTATTGCTACAGTTGCCCCCTAATGACCTAACTTTTTTCATTATGAGTCTTGAAGTACTCGTATAATATTGCAATCGCAAAAAAAAACAGTATAAATTTAAAAAATACGAATTACACAACATTGACAACAAATAAATATAAGGTTTACATCTTTAAAATCTTGCTTTTGGGGGCCTACTCTAAAAAGTTTGCCCAGCCCCCCCCCCCCCCCCCCCCCCCCCGAAGCCTAAATCCGTATTTAACTTATACTTACATGTAGGAATCTTTCGCTAATCACAGAACTTTATTCAAACTGGGCCCCCGAATTCAGGGGACCTCCAAATCAGGGAAGGTTTATAACACTAGACCTGCCCTGATTTGGAGGCCCCCTAGATTCGGGGGCCCGGTGCGGACCGCACCCTCCGCCCCCCCCTTGCTACGCCACTGGATACGCGTGTTTCGACTACCACTTGTAATCTTCCTCAGTGCCAGTTAGTCAGTGGATAACTGACACTGAGGAAGATTACAAGTGGTAGTCGAAATACGCGTATCTATCAAAGGATAAGCAGCATAGGGCGGAAATAAAAAGTACGAAACTGATTACACTCATTCAAAAAAAAACATCATAATCAATCTTAAATGCCTCTGAAACCCTTTGGATGCCTTTAATATGGTTATGGTCCATCAGCCCCCTGAAACGCGCTGGAAAACCCCTTGAAACGTCCCTGAAATCCTATCGAACGTCCCTAAAACCTCTAGGAGCGCCCTTAAAATGTTCCTGAAACACCCTGAAACGCTTAAATTACCATGAAATGAATCTGAAATACCTTGAAACGCCCCTCGAACCCCTTGTTACGCCCTTTAAAGGCTCCTGATATTTCTTGAGTAGCTCTCAAAGACCTTTGAAACGTCCCTGAAACTCCCTTAACACAATTGAAATACCCCTAAATTCCACGTAATCCCATTAAAACGCCAACATATCTTGTCAGATAGCTTTTAGAAGGCTTCTCAAATCCCCTGAAACAACCCATTAAAACGCTTCTGGAGCCCCTTGAAACGCCCTTTTTTGGGTTCTATGGAAACTTTCTGATGGGGGGTTTCTGTCGGCCAAATTGCCTGAAACTTAGTCAAATGTTTCAACTTCGTTTTGAAGAATTTGGACAATTCTGAGTTAGCTGAAGAGGAGATCACGAGAAGTATGACAAACCATGTACTACTTATACATAAATAACATTTTACCTACTGGCAAAGAGGGATAAAAATCGTTATCAATGTTTAAACAACATACCACATGTACCACAATTTATTTGCTTTAACCAAATATTTATCCTTATCGTGCTGTTTCGATGCTTGGCATTGTTGAAGCACAGACTTTGACCTTCACTTGGACGTACATTTCCACCCAGGAAGTTAGGTTTTGTACTGTTCAGCGAAGCCCAAAATTTAAACCTTTGTTTATCGTGCGGAAAGTGATTGCTCGCTCTTTCCGGGTCGTTTTCCTCGGATAAGAAAAACGACTACGGTTCGTCGGTTTGCAGGTTTGGACGATAAACTGTGTGCTACTAGAGCGGGGCAAAGTTACAAAGGTTACACCGATAATAGTTTCCAAATCTTCCGAACCGTATCGTTGCCGCCGCCGGTTATAACTTAGGAGAAGGCGCCATCGGGACACCACGCGCGCGAAATCGTTCCCATTCATCGTTTTCACCTCGATTGCCACCCATTTGGCAGATTCAATCTCTCTACTACTGGCTGGCTGGCTGAGTGGCAGGAGGGAGTGACTTCGCCACGGTGGGCGGGAAAACAAAAAATGAAATCACATTCGGAAAGGGATCTGGGGAGAATGAGGAGAAATGCGACCTTTCAAGGAAAGGCTGTGGTATTTTAGCTTTGAAACTTAACAACAAATGATTTTTGTTAGTACCGTAAACCGGTCAAATTGATCACTTTAAAACAACATTTGCGGATAACATCAGTGCCTGTTCAAAAATTGCCAAAAGAATTTCTGTAAAACCAGTACCCAGTGTATCTCCATGGAACCATGTGACAGAATTTTGTTCAACAAATTTAAACTTTAAGTTAAATAACTTCAAGTATCAAAATATTGGAAATGCCACTTTGGGGCGAGATTGATCAGTATACAATTAAGCATCGGTTGGAAAGAAAAATTTCCTTTACCGCTTAATTTTGCTCTTCTAAAACGCGTCTAAAATATTACAACTAGTGAATTTAATACTTTAAATGCAATTTTTTTTTTTGAAATTTCCCCCTTAAACGCCTAAAAGTAGGCAATTTCATATGAAATAAGTGATGTCTATCACAATTAATGACTATTTCTTCATAAAATGAACTTTTTATAACTATTTCATGTTCTAATTAGCTGCATAACATCCCAACCAAGGCTCCACAACAATGTTAAAACAGAGAATTCACGGGAAGTCCTATTACCAATTGATTGTTTAGTAGCAAGGTTGCGACCATTCATTTGCAAAGATTTACATTCATTTGTTATTATCTCAGTTCAGAAGCATGCTATCGAAAAACAATGTATGGATGAATTTAACCTTGTAGTTTTATCTGAAAGTTTGCCGAATAACATTGGGGTCGCACACGCATTCAAAAGTCGTGAGCGAGCTGTGAAGGCAACTCTCCACGCGGTGAATATAAATTTCATTCACGCTGTGGAAAGTTGCCTTCACAGCTCGCTCACGACTTTTGAATGCGTGTGCGACCCCAATGTTATTCGGCAAACTTTCAGATAAAACTACAAGGTTAAATTCATCCATACATTGTTTTTCGATAGCATGCTTCTGAACTGAGATAATAACAAATGAATGTAAATCTTTGCAAATGAATGGTTGCAACCTTGTTTAGTAGCAATGATTTCAGCTAAATGAGAAATACATTGCAAATTCCTTGAAAAAATAAGGCAAAACTAACTTTTTTCTAAAAAATTAAAAGTCTAGACTCATCTCTAGACATCTACGAACCAGATGACGTAAAAAGTTTAAGATCATTACGACGCTTAAGAGTTCCTAGTATGGAATTACAATGTAGTACCCGAATTATCAATTTCTCCCCGCTGATCAATTTGACCCCGGTTTACGGTACGAAGGTAAGGACAGCCGTAGTTTCGCCCATGCATGTCCAAGAGGTTTTTTCCGGGTTGTCCAATTGACTTAGTGGTTAAAGCTATTCGATTCCCGTTCCGGTGGTGAAAATTATCTCTACATCCTGGGCATAGTGCATTGGCGTATCTAGGATTTTTACCTAGGGGGTGCCTAGGGGGTGCCAGATCCAATGACTTCCAGTACTACTGCGTTGCGGGAAAAACTAGCCTTCGCGCACTTAATGAACTTAACTTTCATCGCGAAAACCCCTCTATTTTGTTGATTCAAAACAATCATGTGTTCAAGAATACATTTTCAGAGCAATTATGAGAAATTAAAGCCTTAAAAACTACAAAATTGCATAATACACGAGATATTTATTTTCGTTTCAAATTTAATTTATATGAAATTTTGACTTGTAAAATCAGCTTTGATTCAAAATTAGTCAAAATTTCAGCTTCGTGCAGAATTCCGTTTGCAAGATACATGTTTTGGGAGGTTCTGAAACTTGACTCCAACTAATCGAGTCCGGTCTGTACTACGGAAAATTTGTGCTTTAGACAATTCTTTAGGGATTATTCCCGGTAATTTATTTGCAAACTGTTTTGCAATTCGTTTGTCAATTCAAATTTTTTTTAGAAATCTATAAATAATTCCCATGGAATCAGCAAATTTCCCCGGCCCTTTCTTTGGTTCCGCTTTTGCAATTTTATTGAGAATTTCTTCGGTAATATGTTAGGAATTTGTTACATAACAGTTTCCGGTACATTATCTAAATATTTCATCGGTAGTAACATTGGAAACTTCATAAGCAATTCCTATAGAAGTTTATTTGGCATTTTTGTTAAATTCCTTCGACATTTCTTTGCGAGCTACTTCGCCATTTTTTGGCAGTCTCTGAAGCTTTTCTTTTTTTTTAATTATGCCAACAATGATTTTGGTATTTGTTTTTTTTTTTTTGTATTTTCTATAATAACGCTTCCGGCAATTTATTTAAGAATCTCTTCGATGATACTTCTGGTAAATCATTCGATAATGACTCTGAGAACAACGTCAAAAATTTCTTGGGAAATGTCTCAGACGATTCTTTTTTTTTATCGCGAATTTCATCGGTATTTTTTTTAAATTTCTTTATAAACAGGGGATACTCAAAAAAACTGGGACAGGTAAAATTTTCACCTTTCAAAAAATGTTCAATTAGCTGTAACTTTTCGAAAAGGGCATCAAATATTTTCAAATTTCCACTGTGAGTTCATTACCTAGTTGAATCACTGGTCCAATTTTGGGAAAGATCGGGCTTTTCTACATGAAGTTAGAAAGATTCTATAAAAAAGGTTTAATTATCCGATAGCCAACTTTGAGCTGTTATATCTCCGGAATCAATGAACCGAATGCAATGAAATTTTGATCACTTATGACTAATATAATGAACTTTGAAAAACGTTTGACTTAATTTAAAAGTATTATTTAGTAAATTTATCTATTTTTCATATTCATCTCATTACTTTTTCAATTTAATGCCGGCGATTTGGTTGCTTTCCTTCGAAACATAATTATATTCAAGTCAATTAGAGGGAATTTAAATAAACTATAATTCGACAATGATTTTTCTTAAGGGCCTTACTGACTTGATCGATTTCTCTTCGTCGACTCTCTCTTTCGCTAATAACTTGATCAAAACAAACAAAAACATTATTATTTTTGTTTCTAGAGCAACATGTAGTCGTCGACTTCCCATTTCAACCAAAAAATCTTTGGAAAACTTAATACACTTTCCGTAATAACACAACGAGAGGATCGATGAAATCGAAAATGTCCGTTAGGCCCTAATGAAAAATCAGTGTCGAATTACTATCCATAATTTTGAAACGATGATGAAGTTTCGGAGAAATTGGTGTTATATTAGAAAAATAATCTAATCGCTTTAGTTTTCCTTCATGTAAAGATTTTTAAGTTTGGTCAAAAGTTTTTAATAGCTCATTATATTAGTCATAAATGTTTCAAATTTTATTGCGTTCGGTTGGTTGAATCCGGAGATATAACAGCAAAGTTGGCTATCGGATTATTATACCTTTTTCTAGAATTTCTTCAACTTCACATTAAAAAGCCCGAACTTTTCCAAAATTGGACCACTAACACACAACTAGTTGATGAACTCACAGTAAAAATTTGAGAATATTCGATGCCCTTTTCCGAAAAGTTACAGCTAGTTGAACATTTTTTGAAAGTGAATATTTTACCTGTCCCAGTTATTTTGAGTATCCCCTGTATGCCGAATAGGTATTCGGTAATTTCAATAAAAGCTTTTTCGAAAATTTTTGTGTGAATTACTTTTATAATTCTTATGAGAATTCTTTAAAAAATTTCTTCGAGATTTTTTCCGTAATGATTTAGAAAATTCCTGCAGCAGATTTTTTCGGAATACCTTCAGCAATTCCGGAGAAACTTGCTTCAAAAGTTTCCATGGGAGTTTCATCAGCAATTGGTTTGGAAATTTTTTAGGCAAATATTTTGAAGACCTCTCCGATTATAACTCTGGGAACTTTTCTTGTAATTTTTGTAATTTCTGGATTTTTTTTTTAAACATCGGCATTTTTTAGAGCTTTTACAGTCAGAATTCAGAATTTGCATGCAAATTCTTTTAGCAATTTTTTTTGGAATTCTTTCTAAAATTCCTTCAGAAATTCCTTTGATAATTTCTCCAACAACTCCTTTAAACATTTCTCTGACATGTTTTTTTTTGGAAAATTATTTGGTAATTCCTTCTTTGGCGTATTCTTCTAAAGTTCCTTTGAAAATTTCGTTTTAAATACATTCAAATTTTTTTATGAAAATTTCTTCAGTAACTCTTATATGTCGGCAATTTATTTGGATTTGGATTTGGCAAATTTCCTTTGAAAACCTTTCATAATTTCTTCCTTAGGAAATTCTTAAAGGCATTTTAGAACAACTGCTTTGAAAATTTCTTCGATAATTTCAATGGAAATTTATTCGGCAATTCCTTTGGAAAACTAAACTGGTATTTCTTGTAGTTGAAAATCACTTCGAGAATTCCTTTGCATTTCATCCGATAATTCCATTTTCATATTTCTTCGGCTATTCTATTGGAAATCGCAATTCCCTTGAAAATTCTTTGAGTAAGTTAAAATGAGAATTTTCAAAATTTCAAAAGGAATAGTCTAAGAATTTCCACAGAAATGCCTGAAGAAATACCAAAAGAATTCCCAAAGAACATACCTAAAAATTTGTGAAATAAATCCCTAAAATTATTGTTCGAGAAATTTCCAAATTATGGGCCTAAGGAATTTCCAGAGAAATTGCCAAAAAGGCTTCCTATGAAAATTTCAAAAAGAATTACTGAAGGATTTTCCAAACAAATTGCCAAAGCAATTCTCAAGGAAAATGTTAAATAGTGAAGAAACTCACAAAAGGACCGCTGAAAAAATTATCGATGAAATAGCCAAAGGAATTGTCAAAGAAATTTCGGAATAAATTTTCAAAAATATGCCAACAAAATTTGAAACAAATTGCCGATGCAATTTTCAAATACAATAAATATAAAGTTAATGAAATCATGGAGAATTACAAAAAAAATACGTTCAATGCTTCCAGTGAGCTATTCGCTCTTTGAAGGAAGCACGACACTAGACAGCGGACTAGCATGCAACGCCCAGTGGCACAGCCGAAAACTTTTCCTGACAGCTGCGGCGGGAATCGAACCCGTGCTCCTCAGCACATTGCAACTTAATACTTGGTGACACTAGCCACACGGCCTCGAATTGACGAAGAAATTTGCACAGGAACTGCAAAAGGAATTTCAGACATATTGCCGTTGAAATTTCAGAATAAAATTTCAAAGATATTGCTGATCAGCGTCCAACAGAACAACCGCAAAAAAAATAAACAAACATGCCGGAGAAATCCTCAAAGAAATTGTCAAAACAAGTTCAAAAGCAATTACCATAGAAATGCTCTAAGAAAATAATGGAAAAGTATTGAAGGAATTTACTAATATATTGCCAATCATATATCCGAAAAAAAATCCCAAAGGAATTGACGCACTATTTTCAATAGCATTACTTAAGTAATTTATAAAGCAATAATCAAGGAATTTTACAGGAATTACCAAATCAACTTACAAATATAAATTTTGTTGGCAAAAATTTTGATTGTAATTCTGATGTAAATACCGATGGAATTCCCAAAGAAATTTCTAAAGAAAATCACAATGATTGAAATATTTACCTACTAGATTTCCGAACTCAGCATCGATTTGTAAAACAAAATTTTCAATTGAACGTTCTTCATGTACCAGTAAAATTAGAGGGTTCGTTGTTACGCACAATAGTGATTTCTAATTTAAACATGTATTGCAATATAAAATAGGCATTCCTGTAGACATTCCCTGATATTCATACGAACAGACGTTGCAAAGAAGGAGAGTCATTATAAAGCTTGTCTCTCATTCTGCTGGAAGAGTCGATCTCAAATCCCCTCCTGCAATCGCAACAATAATAGAAGTTTCAATCGTATAGAAAAAATGGAAAGTATCATATAACAGGCTTTTAAAATTACTGTTTTTCATATCTCTTGAAAATCTTTCAATTGTTCATGTAATTATTTACGGGCAATATTATTTAATAGTAGCTTTACGAATAATGTCTAGTTCGAACCGAAAACACAATATTTCTGTACTACACATATTTGCTGTAATTCATACTTTTCACAATTGTTCTTGCAAATAATTTTCATGTGCAAGCTATAAAAAAGAGATTGTCGCTATGAACGTTGTGATAATAGAAATACACTAGAACTCCAATGGCGCTGTAGTCACTTTTTTAATTTAATTATTTTAATAACTTTAGTGGCACTAATTGATTATTTTGAGGTATCCATCTTGTAGAGAATCTTTTGTTTTGACAAACAAAATTTATTTGACACTTCTAGTACCGCTACTGACGCTGTGGCATACTAGATGATAGTCACACGAACAGCCGCGACATTGGACTTCTGTGGCTAGTTATTCTAATGTTGTGATCGATCCTAAAATACTACCATCCTGTACTGCTCATAATCGCATAAGAGTAATATTCAATAGGAGTAGGCATCGGAGAAAACGCAGCCCAAAGTTTGCAACTTTTGTTTGTATGGAAATGAACCTTATTTTGGAAATTGATCATGTTTAAAAATATTGAAATTTTGTTTGACAAAGTGTCTACATATTTTGTATTGGATAAGTCAACCGTGAGAAACCCACATCCCAACCAACATTTTGGAGACCAACTAATCTTGTAGCGTGGCTTTCAAAACCGCTCATAAAACCTAAAACGTTCTATTTTAGTTACATCATCGTACTTAGCTCTTCTAGTCTGTTTGACCGAAAAAAATTACTAGAGATGTCACGCACTTAATATTTTATTACTACCGTCGATGGGGGTGACAGTGGGTCTGGGGGGGTGAGATTGGGTCAAAACGGAGAAACATAAAATATGAAATAGTTCATCAACTATCGCTAATTTATATTGAAAACTTTATATTATTTCAAAGAGGAGATGTTTTTACACGCCATGGTGCAGAATAAGATGTTTAGCAATAATCGTTTTTTGTTAAATTTGTGGCTAAACTTATATGATGAAACTACTAGAAAATCACTCTGAAAAAAATTCTCCTCCGTAATGTTTCACACAAGTACCTAACCATAAATTTTCTTATAAGTGGTTAGCTGTAGGTACTGCCTAGTAGATGCAACGAAAAAAGCGGGCTGTCATTGCTCTTTTTATTTTAAAATTCAATATTTTCGACATTATGTCTAAATATTAAGAATGGGGGTTAGATTGGGTCAAGCAAGTTATTGAGTGCATATAACATTAACTGAAAATTCAACTTGTTTTTCAGTCCCCATTTGACGTTAGAGTGGTACCATGTTTACTGTATCTTCATAAAAGCACTTTTTTTTTCGAAAATATGTCGAAGAAGTGTCAAGCGAGTGCGTTCATACGTTTAGTGCCTAATACCATTTATAACAATAAACCCATGCGTTTGGACAGCCCCTCTAATCATCAGCTAATCTTCAGTGTACTGCAATATCGTAAGCTCACAAAATAGACTTAATAGCGTTCATCTTCTCCATTCATTTTTGAAATTTTAAAGAAAATATCGTGAAACTACCAGACGGTAGTGGGATCCAGGAAATACCGGGGCTATAAAACCGGTAGCATAGCACAATGTCGGAAAGCGAACGAACGTCGAATTGCGGCACACGAGATTGGCATGTTTTTTTTTTCAATCAATCTTTCAGTGCGCCCCTCGCTCATTGTAATTCCCCCTCCTCTCATGGAAGTTGAAATTTTAAATGAGGATGATTGTGGTAGCTTAATTGGCGATACAACATACAAAAGTTATTTTATCAAATTTCAACCATTTTTTTGGTTGTATTAGCCCTTTTAGATGGATTAATCATTTCCTAAAATTACCTTAGTTTTTATTCGTCATAGTTACATTGTATTGAAAGTAGGTTTACTAGATATGATCGATAAAATTAATTTATATTCTTAAATAGGCGATTTCGAATATTTTGACCCATTCTCACCCCCTCTAAGGGGTGAGTTTGGGTCAATTTTCAATCATTTGCAGTTTAGTAAGCAATTCATATAACGTGATACTTTCTTGCCAAACTATTATTACCACATAGAAGAGTACATATACCAAATAAAAAGTTATTCCGACTTCAATTGCATTTGTTATTTAACAAACAATCTTCGAGTATCCTTTTTTGACCCATTCTCACCCCCAACGACGGTACAAGCTTTATTCAAACGAATTCGCTGGATTTTACAATAATGCATTCCAATTAATCCAACTTAACAAAATTGAATCAAATAACAACGAATACCGTGAGAATTTGCCCAGAGAAATAACAAAAAAATCCGCGATTTGAGCCTCAATACCTCCAGCATAGATAAACATAGTTTATATAATGTCTCAGGAAAATCCTTTTAGAGATTTCTAAACAAACTACTCAGCTAAGATTGAATATACACTATTTTGGTGCTTAATTTCCAGAAAGTAAGTCTGCCGATTGTTCTTACCAATCCAAATATCTAAAAATAGAACAGGTAATAAAGTAACTCCAGGCATATTTAATGTTTTGTTCAAATACGCCATTAATAAACATTGAAATAATCACATGAATTTTTAAATTTTAGGTGATTGTCAAGGAAAAATTCTAGGGGGTGCCAAATTTATTCTAGGGGGTGCCAGGCACCACTGGAACCCCCCCTAGCTACGCCAATGGCATAGTGTATCATTGTGGTTACCTCACAATATATCCATTCATGCAATGGCAGGCGAAGAAAGCCCTTCAATTAATAACTGTGGAAGTGTTCAAACAACACTAATTTTAAGAAAGGCAGACCAAGTTCCGATGGGAACGTAGAGCCATAAAGAAGAAGATGTACAAGAAGTTTGACTCAATAATTATTGCAGAACTGTGTTTAAATCTTATAAGATATAAAAATATGATTATAGATTATAAAAGATATTATAAGATTATAAAAATGATTATAAAAATGAACATACATATTTTTCGGGATATACGTAAATATTACCGTTGATCATTTCAGTCATACTGCACACAATTTCCCCCTTTCACTTTTCCGCTCAATCTCAGCCACTTGTTCCCTCGAATGAACCATCGCATCGCCGGCCTCGATGGTTGTCTCGGTTAAAGCTCAACGATTTTTCTTCCTTAGCTTGCTTGTGACGCAATATATGGCAACATAAATCACACAAAAAATGAGAGCTTACTCCTTCGTCGGCTGGTCGGTCGCTGGAGCTTTGGAGCCGTGATGACTTCTTCGTTTCCTCTGCGGGGATTATTGTGTGTCTCAAATGGCGCCAAATTCGCCGTTAGAACAGGAGACTCCGTCCTACAACCAACCAGCCAGCCAGCGGAGGGTGACTGGTTGAGTGGCGGAATGGAGTGTGCAACATTTTATTCAACAGTGGATATAAAGCATGAGATTCGGGGAGCACACGTGCTATGCATTGCTGTTTTAAATTGAAGCGGTAGAAATCACTCCATTGTGAAAGGGAAGAAAACCAATCTTTTTCGGAAACTGATGAAATCAGTATCATGTACGAATCCTTGTGTGGGTTTATGTGGGGATTAAACATTTTACTGCGTGGTGAATGATTCTTCCTTGGCAATGTTTCCACTTTTGTTTTTGACAAGGGGTTCCTTTATTGTAGAGTATTACGTCAGATGAGGATTTGATGATTCTGCGAAAGTCAAATTTTTAAGCGAGCGTCACAGTTATATAACCTGTGGTTCAACGTTTGCTTTTCAGCTCAGTTTTCAATCCTTACCACAGTTATGAAGTAAGAGCACTGTTTTTCGATGTTTAGCGACGTTCATAAATCATGGAGATTAAATTTTGAGAATTTCGGAAGCTTCATATTTATATAATACTAGCTGTCCCGGCAAACTCTGTCTTGCCATTCTTGTGGTGATTTGACAGCTTTTGAGCTCATTTAAGCACCTCATTCTAGATTGGATTCATTTCGATCGCGTTGATTTTTGTCCCAACTGATAAAAATCGACACTATTAATTTACTTACTTTTTAGTAAACTTTCTTAACTTTTTTTGCATACAAACACAGCCCCATGAATACGAATCGAACCGTGCAAGAGGCATACCGATCGGTACATCCGTTAGTTTTGTTCCCTCAAAGGGACCTAAAACTCATTTATATAATAATCCATACAAAAACAAATATTTGCAAAGAGCACAGTTTTTGGCTAGACCTCGTAAAGCAATCGTGGTCCAGGTGCTGCTACTTCAGGTGGAAGGTTACTTTCTCATGGCGTTATCTACAACTAGGTAGTAAATTGTGGATCCGCGTTTTTTTTTTCGTGGAACTGTCCCACGCACGCTGGAATTCAGTCAATACCAATGAAATCGACAGTCCTCTCGAAGCACTCTGCAGTCTGCACTGCATCTTTCCCGATGACTATGCAGACAAGCGTCACACAAGTGCAGTTATGGCATTCTCCGAGCCCACGCGCCACCTCCTCTGTAGCTTCAACCTTCAAGACAATGTGAGTGATTGCCATTGAAACGGCATTCCAGCCAAACTCATCCCTACACATCCTCTGGACAAAATTGTCCGGAGTTGTTTCCTCCCCACAAAACGTGCTCCGCCGTTTCCTCTAAACCAGCACAAACCGGAAATTGGGAAGAGCCCGCATGACCGAATCGGTGCAGATACTGTCGGAAGCAGCCACGGCCTGAAAAAACCTGAATCAAATGGAATTTTACTTCTCCATGGGACTATCTTGGGATCAACCTTGGAGACCAATCTGATAGTCTTACGTATGCTCCTCGTGCCGCGTATTTCAAAGCACTTCATGTCCTCCCCGACAATGGGTGGCAATTCGAAGTGAGAGGGCAATCGCCTACACTGATCACCACTTGCTGCTCCGACCTTCGATTGTTCACAACCACCACCTCAGATTTGTGGTAAGCCAACTCCAGTTTCCTGGATCTCATCCACTCCTTTGTAACCGCGATCGAGTAAGCAATAGTCAATTCCACTTCTTCGATCGATTCACCGTGGACCTCCAGCAGCTTAATGTTGTCATCGCAGCTGACGATCCCCTCCCCCACCGGGAACTCTAACCTCAACACCTCGTCATACATGGCATTCCATAATACCGGACCCATGATGGAACTTTGCGGGACTTCTGAGGATATGCGAAGGCACTTCCGACCCACCTCTGTGTCGTAAACAGGTACTCGATTCTAGAAGTAACTTCCGAGAATCTTGTACAGGTACCCGGGTATCCCCGCAGGAGCGCATTGACAATAGCCGGCCAACTGGCGCTATTGAACGCGTTCCTTACATCCAGAATCACTACTGGACAGTAGCGAATCCCCCTTCTCTTACGCTGGAGCACTATCTTGGTGGTTTTTGTAACCGACATGATAACGTCTACGTACGGTCGACCTGATCTTCCGGAAGCCAACTTGGCTGCTCGAGAGACCACTCACTCCCTCAGTATACCTCAACACCCAACTAACAATTGCAAATCACAAACAAGCAAGCTTGCTGAATTGTTGCTTAATAATGGTAATGATAGCTGAACTAAGATTATGCTCTACACATTACTGATTAAATGATTTATCAATTGAGAAAATAGTCAATGTTCGACTTTCTACATCGGTATCAACAATGATAGATTAAAACACTTTTCAAAAGTTTAACAAGAAATTTATTCGACAAGCATTGATCCCTTAACAAAAGAGTTTAACAAAACATTTGTCTGCATCTTATTAAGCAGATGTATCGATAAGCATATGCTCCTGAACAATGTGCTTTTCACTTGTCAAATAAACGCCTACAGCCCGTCATAGTTTGACTCGGAACTTTGTTCGGATTATGGGATAAATCATGGCTAAAACTGTTTAGACAACCAAGTTATTAAAGAACCAAAATTTTAAATGAATCACATAAAATAAAACAGAATAGAATTATGTAGTTTTACACTGAATGCCAAGAGACGTAATCAACGTAAAAATGAGGCATTTATTTATTATTATTAGTCTGTAACAAGATATATCTTGTACCTTGATTATTATATTTTTTATCTTCCGCAGCAGTTCGATTGTACGAGACGCTTGAATCGATGCATTTGACATTTGAGTGCTGTCATGTTTACTGAATATTGTTCTCACAGTCACCTAGATAAACAAACAGCATTCAGAAATCGACACCTTTCAAGTATCCCTACCCGAGCAGAATACCTTATAAATACCACGCGACGAGCAACATGTGCTCTAATACCTAAAGTTGTTATTGCTGCGTTATTCTACAAAATGTTATGAGAACATCACAATAACATTTGGAGGTATTTGAGCAGAGTTTTTGTATTGATGTAGTATTTGTTAGTTTGGCAATGAAAATAACCGAAGAACAAGATTTGCTATTACATCATGAAGACATCGAACAAATGAAACATTCAGTAACAAGAAATGTTATAAGTTTGCTATTCAATAACTTTACGATAACAAATACAGCACTTGAACTATTAGGTATGGATTCATTATTGAAATAACAAGACTTGTTATTTTCTAGATGTTATTCATACAAAATTTTGGTATTCGTTTTTTTTATTTTGCCTCTTATTACCACCTAATGAAGGGCATATTAAGGTATGGTAGTATCTATATATATAAAAATGCAGTGGCATACGTGGGACCGCGCATAACTTGTGAACGGGAGGTCCGATTTTGGTCGTCTTAGTTTTTTTCTGTTAGTTTTCACCCAAGGAAGGTTTATGAGGCATAAAACTAGGAAAAAAATGAGAGTTTATATAAATCGATCTTTAATACATTTTGACCGGGGACTTGGTCTTGGCTAGAAAATTGAAACGTCAAAAAACGCAGTAGGCAAGACAAAGTTTGCCGGGTACAGCTAGTTTAAGATAAATACCTTGATATGTTATTCTCTTGTTATTTTCTTCTGCTCGGGTAAACATCCTTATGCACTATTTATTTAACATAATATCAAGGTTCCATGACAAAAGCATAAATAAAAAAAATTGCTTAACGGATCTTCGACTGAGCATGAGTAGATTACCTGAACAGATGCTGTGAATGCACCATGTCCATGACCATACCGCACCACATATTGTCATACATTTTTAAAGATCGATATTTAATAATAAAAATAAAAACATATTCATATCGCAATTAGTTCGTCTGGTAACTATATCTTCAATAAGGACCAACACTTTTTGGCCGCATTCGATACAAGTTTCCTCACCGTGCGATAAAAATACTGACAGCGAAATTCAAGGCGAAATCAGAATGTAAAACACGTGTTTTGGGCTGAACAGCTGTTGAAGTACAAGGCGTTGTTCAGTAGATTACCACGTGCTGTGCTAATTCACCACTGCTGAACACAAGTTCAGGAGTGATCATTATTGAGTCATGGGAAGATTATGTTTTGCTTTGGGTGCTGCATCTCACCATCTCTGGGATGGCGCAGATAATCCGGATTTAGGTAATTTTATATGTAATTCTCATTTCATAATAGGTATTCTCAACATGAGAGCAAATAATTACTCTCGTGAGAGTTCAACATTTTTGAATTTTATTTATTTTCAGTTATTTTTGCCAAAGTTTAATAACAGATTTCTTGTACATTTTTAAAACGGTTTGAACAACAAAAAATGAAGTTGGTGCACAACATGATGCTTTATAACTTCTCCAAATTTGTGTGAACAAAACCCGAACATACGTTGTACGTGAAAATAATTCAAATGTTATTCAACATTATGCTGAATTATTTCGTCATAAAGTTGGCTGTTAAATGAGTGATTGTTAGTTGGGCATTCTATTGAGGATGAGCTTTTCTAGCACTTTCTCCGCCGTGTCGATCAGACCGGCTTTTGCAACGACGAACACCACCCGTCATTCGTTTCGCTATTTCTCAGATCGTGCTCGCAGTATCCGCCGCCTAGCTCGTAGGCAGGCGCGGCGAAGGTCCGCAATCGCTTGAGTCCACCAGAAAGCCGGTGGCCACCCATTTCTAGGGTGGACTCGTCTGGGCATGGTCGCATCGCACGCACGCGAGAGCACCGCTGTCAGCTCGTCACCGCTTAAACCAAGTGGATTTCGCTCATGGCGGAGCACCTCCCTAAATACCTCGTCGTCGAAGTATGATGCCTTCCACCTGCGAGGGCTGGCCTTGGCCTAGCCCTCTCTTCCTCAACTCGTTGCCTTGTTGCGATACTGTAGCGCACCACCAGGTAATCGTTGTGAGTGTAGCTATCATCTATTCTACAGTTCAAACTACTTCTTAGACCAGGGCTCTACAAATCAACGTCAATACACCTAAACCTTGATTTACGTCCACTATTGGCTTAGCGAAAAAAAATTCTACCGACAAAATAATGATCAAAATACACATTTTTATATTTTTGTACACTTCTCCTAATCACGAAGTTGTTTTAAAAAATATAAAACTGTTGAGTTTGCTCATTGTCTTAGCGGTAGATTTTTTTGTCGCTCAGCCAAGCATGGACGTAAAAAAAGGACAAGGTGTAATCGAATCCGCATCGTTCCGATAATAGGTTCTTGGTACCGGAATGGTGTGGAATCTCGTAGCAGATACGCTATTGAGGCAACTCAATAATAGCGGTTTTCCTACTTATGGTTTTGCCGACGACTACCTAACATTGTTAGTTGGTATGTGCATCAGCACCCTTTTTGACCTGATGCAAAATGCCCTTCAGATAGTTGAGGGTTGGTGTCGCCAATATGGCCTTTCGGTTAATCCGAGTAAAACATCTACTGTTCTTTTCACGGAAAGGCGAAACCGTAATGGCGTTCGACCTTTGCGTCTCTTTGATTCTGAAATCGATGTGACTGAACAGGTAAAGTACGTTGGAGTCATTCTTGATTCCAAGCTTTCCTGGACACCTCACATTGAGTTCAGAATCAAGAAAGCTTGTATGGCCTTCGGGCAATGCCGACGTACTTTTGGTACAACTTGGGGTCTAAAACCCAAGTATATCAAATGGATTTACACAACTGTGGTTCGGCCAATATTGGCTTATGGATGTCTTGTGTGGTGGCAAAAGGGTGAAGTGAGAACGGTCCAATCAAAATTAGGCCATCTCCAAAGGATGTGCTTAATGGCGATGTCTGGAGCGTTCTCTTCAACTACTACGGCAGCGCTAGAAGTTCTCTTTGACGTTGCCCCACTACACATTCATCTCAAACAAGAAGCCCTTTCTTGCACTTACCGGTTACGGGTACTCGGTCTACTAGAGGAAACTCCTGTGAACCGCACATCAACACACACCTCGTTGTTTCCACTTTTAGTGAATTGGGACAAAATTGTCCTTGCTCCAAGTGATCTTACAATTGCTTGTAATTTTCCATATAGAACATTTTCCACGAAATTCCCTTCCCGGGAAGAGTGGACATCTGGTTATCTGGAAAGAAGTATTTCAGACGGCATCGTATGTTACACTGATGGCTCCCTTCTCGAATGTCGAGCAGGTGCTGGTGTTTTTCTTTTTTTTTTTTTTTTTTTTTTTTTTTTTTTTTTTTTTTTTTTTAATCTTTATTAGTATCTCAATCAATTTTTACATTCTTCAACTTAATCTAGGTGTTCTGTGTGTTATAACACACTATCATCCTAATTTGGTGAAATAAATTTAAGCTATTATCAATACTAATTAATAACATATTACATTTCATTTGCTGTAGCAGTTAAGATTTTTTGCAGGCTTTATTTTTCACCTGCGTGTCAGAAATACATTTTTTTTCAATTTATCCTAACCCTAACCCACCTTAAACTAATTATACAAAGAGCTAATCGTAGCAATAGAAGACTGCAACGATTTTTGACGAAAGTTGGCAATGATTTTAGTTGACATCTGTTCCAATGTTTCAATATTAGAAATTTGATGCAACTCATTAGTGCTATACCAGGGAGGCAACTTCAGAATCATTTTCAAAATTTTATTTTGAATCCTCTGAAGTTGCTTCTTTCTGGTATTGCAACAGCTCGACCATATTGGGACAGCGTATAACATGGCCGGTCTGAAAATTTGTTTATAAATCAAAAATTTGTTTTTGCGACAAAGTTTTGATTTTCTATTAATAAGTGGGTATAAACACTTAATGTATTTATTGCACTTAGTTTGAATGCTTTCTATGTGGTTTTTAAAAGTTAAGTTTTTATCTAGTAAGAGCCCTAGATACTTAACTTCTTCCGACCAATTTATTGGAGTTCCCCTCATAGTGACAACATGTCTACTTGAGGGTTTCAAATAAAGAGCTCTTGGCTTATGTGGGAATATGATAAGTTGAGTTTTGGAAGCATTTGGAGAAATCTTCCATTTTTGCAAATAAGAAGAAAAAATATCTAAACTTTTTTGCAATCTACTACAAATAACACGCAAACTTCGCCCCTTGGCTGAGATTCCTGTGTCATCTGCAAATAACGATTTTTGACATCCCTGTGGCAAATCAGGTAAGTCGGAGGTAAAAATATTGTATAAGATTGGTCCCAGTATGCTGCCTTGTGGAACACCAGCTCTTACAGGTAATCTATCTGACTTGGAATTTTGATAATTTACCTGAAGTGTTCGATCCGATAAATAGTTTTGAATAATTTTAATAATATATAGTGGAAAATTAAAATGTTTCAATTTTACGATCAAGCCTTCGTGCCAAACACTATCGAATGCTTTTTCTATGTCAAGAAGCGCTACACCAGTGGAGTAACCTTCAGATTTATTGGAACGAATGAAATTCGTTACCCGTAAAAGTTGATGAGTAGTCGAATGTCCATGGCGGAATCCGAACTGCTCATTGGCAAAAATAGAATTTTCAGCAATATGAATCATCATTCTATTTAAAATAAGTTTTTCAAAAAGTTTACTGATAGATGACAGTAAGCTAATTGGACGATAACTAGAAGCTTCGGCAGGATTTTTGTCAGGCTTCAAAATTGGAACAACTTTAGCATTTTTCCATTTTTCAGGAAAATATGCTAACTGAAAACATTTGTTAAATATATTAACCAAAAATGATAAGCAACTTTCTGGAAGTTTTTTGATGAGAATATAGAAAATTCCGTCATCACCCGGAGCTTTCATATTCTTAAACTTCTTTATAATAGATCTCACTTCGTCCAAATCAGTGCCCAATGAATTGTCGAAAATGTTCTCATGATTGAGAATGTTTTCGAATTCGCGGGCAACCTGATGTTCTATTGGACTAGTGAGACCTATACTGAAATTATGCGCACTTTCAAACTGTTTGGCAAGTTTTTGTGCTTTTTCAGAATTAGTTAATAATATTTTGTTATCCTCTTTCAGCGCAGGAATAGGCTTCTGAGGTTTTTTCAAAATTTTTGTCAATTTCCAAAACGGCTTAGAGCCGGGGTTTAATTGAGAAACTTTATTTGCAAAATTTTTGTTTCTCAATTCGGTGAAACGTTTTTTAATTTCCTTCTGAAGATCCTGCCAGATTACTTTCAAAGCAGGATCTCGAGTTCGTTGGAATTGTCTTCTTCTCACGTTTTTAAGACGGATCAGAAGTTTCAGATCGTCGTCAATAATAACTGAGTCGAATGAGACTTCACACTTTGGTATTGATGCGCTTCCAGCTTCGACTATAGTACTAGTCAAAGTTTCAAGGGCATTGTCAATATCAAAATGTGTTTCCAATGAAACATTAACATCTAAATGGCTATCGATGTATGTTTTATATGTATCCCAATCAGCTCTGTGATAATTGAAAGTAGAGCTGATGGGATTAAAAATCGCTTCATGGGAAATTTGAAATGTTACAGGAAGATGGTCAGAATCAAAGTCAGCATGAGTAATCAATTGGCTACAATGCTGACTTGAGTCAGTTAAGACCAAATCAATTGTTGAGGGATTTCTAGCAGAAGAAAAACAAGTGGGGCTATCGGGATATAGAATAGAAAAATATCCTGAAGAGCACTGATCAAATAAAATCCTGCCGTTTGAATTGGACTGAAGATTATTCCACGAACGGTGTTTCGCATTAAAATCACCAATTATGAAAAAATTGGACCTGTTGCGAATTAATTTTCGCAAATCAGATTTAAGAAAATCTATTTGCTGGCCAGTGCATTGAAAAGGCAAGTAGGCCGCAATGAAAGTATGTTTACCAAAGTTTGTTTCAACAGAAACACCCAAAGTTTCAAAAACTTTGGTTTCGAATGATGAAAAAAATTGGTGCTTGATGCGCCTGTCAACGATGATAGCAACTCCACCACATGCTCCATCTAGGCGATCATTTCTATAAATAAAATAGTTTGGGTTTCGTTTGATTGAAGACCCAGGTTTTAGATAAGTTTCAGTAATAACTGCAATATGCACATTATTAACTGTTAAAAAATGGAATAGCTCATCCTCTTTGCCATTTAGAGAACGAGCATTCCAATTTAAAATGTTCAAAAATTTATTTGGATCCATTACCAAAACGTAATCCAATTACTATTTTATTTGTAAATTTAACTCCAACTTACCGGACAGTTGTCCTTGGCGTGAGAAGAACCTCCACAAATCATGCATTTAGCATCCATGTGGCAATGTTTCGTTCCGTGCCCCCAACCTTGGCACTGAGTTGGGTTCTGGAAATTTCCCCCAGGCTTACGAAAATGTTCCCATGTCACTTGGACAAGAAACATTTTCTTCGCCTTTTCCAAATATTTCAAGTTATTTAGATCACTTTTGTTGAAGTGAACTAAATAAAATTCTTGAGAGATACCCTGCCGAGGATTCTCAGAGCGAGTTCTCTTTTTCATTTTTATTACTTGGACTGGAGTGAATCCAAGTAATAAGTTGAGTTCAGTTTTGATCTCATCAGGTGATTTGTCATCACTAGAGAGACCTTTTAATACGACTTTGAACAAGCGTGCAGACCTGTCGTCGTATGTGAAAAATTTATGCTTTTTCTCAGTAAGGTACTTGAGAAGAAGATCCCGATCTTTCAGGGTTTCCGGCAATACGCGGCAGTCTCCTTTCCTGGCAATTTGGAAGGAAACCTTGATTCCCCTTATGGAATTCAAGATCTCCTGCCTAAAACCAGCAAATTCACAGACGCTGACCACGATTGGCGGCACCCGTTGTTTTTTAGCAGAAATTGAAGTACCTGGGCTAGAGGCATCCTCAATTTGCTGTTCCGAAAAATTGTTCAGCGTTTCATAAGGATTACTCATTTCAACGAAATTTTCATCCGAAACAATTGTTTTAGTAGAAGGAACCGGAGAAGTTGAAAGTTCTCCTTTCCTTCTAACTTTGCCGCGTTTAGCGACAGTTTTGAAACCGACTTTTTTGGAAGGAAGCGGCGAATTCAAGGATTCACCCTTTCTTTTGTTCGATGATGCAACCATGATTTAATTTGAAGCGACCTTCCAGGAGGTTTTTTCCCTAATCGGTGTCCAAGTAGGATTACCACCGTTTCACGGAATTTGACTTCCGTAAACGGGTCCAACGAATAATCGAAGACACGGGTCCAGGCAAGGATCGAAAAGGAATCAGTAGGTATAAATTTAGCGCTGAAAAGTGCTATTGTGGGTAGTACTGAGAAGTACTGTTGAATTGCTTTAGGTAGTAAAACTTCCTGCAGCAGAGAGAGCTTACGTCCGCACAGCACAAGAGTACGATGCGAACTGGGGTGCTGGTGTTTATTCTCGTGAGCTAAGGCTGTATCAGTCTTACTCACTTGGTAGACACTGCACCGTTTTTCAAGCCGAAATCTTTGCTCTTATGTGCGGAGTGCAATCAGCACTTCAGCAGCACGTAATGGGCAAAGTAATATACTTCTGTTCAGATAGCCAGGCTGCTATTAAAGCACTTGCTTCGGCCAACTCCAGGTCGAAGATAGTTATCGCTTGTCGAACTCAAATCGAGGAGGTGAATTCAGCAAACGCTGTTCACCTTCTATGGGTACCTGGTCATTCTTCCATCGCTGGAAATGAATTGGCTGATGAGTTAGCTCGCTCTGGAGCATCACATGACTTCATTGGCCCTGAGCCAGCTATTCCGATATCGAAGTGTTGGATTTAGCTTCAGATTCACACCTGGGCTGTCACTCAACACAGACAATATTGGAATAGTTTGGAGTCATGTCGTCAAACCAAATTGTATAGTGCTGAGCCATCTCTACGGGTGGCGAAGTATCTAACTAATCTGTCTAAGCAGAATTGCAGCATGCTGGTCAAAGCATTGACTGGCCACTGTCGACTCAGCTATCACATGGCGAATATTCAGCAAGCTGATTCATTTGCCTGTGATAGCTGTGAATCCGATTATGGAACTTCGTATCATTTGATATGTAACTGTCCAGTTTTTGCGCAACTGCGTTTCCGAGTATTCGGTAAACACCTATTAAGTGAAACTGACTTCAGAAACCTGAATCTTCAGGATATTCTGTTGTTCTTAACCCGCTGTGGTAAAGAGCTATAGGCTCTCTTTCGCATTATGCGTTATTACAGTGCCCTTTTCAGGGCGCTGTTTGAACCCATTGTGGTACGCTTGTGCGTTAGTACTCTCTTCCAGGGTATTTTTCCAATTTCCCTACCTGTCCCTATCCCCATCCAAATCCTTTTTCCTTCCTTTTCCCTCAGGTAGATGATGAAATAGGCTGTTATTTTGGCGATGGCACAAATGTCCCAAATGGAGGATAACGTGCCTCTGGAGCCGGCCTTCTGATACTTCTTAGACCAGGGCTCCACAAATCAACGTCAATAATCGAATCCGCATCGTTCCGATAAAAGGTTTTTGGTACCGGCATTAGCCAGGTCAACATCAAGTATGACCAGTGTCTCTAGCAAGATCTGACTGGTTCGGCTACCCCATTCCACAGCCCAGGCATTAAAGTCACCCGCTATTACCACCGGCCTTCGCCTGTTAGCACAGTTGTCATACAACAGATACAGTTCAGCATCTGCGTGAACTGCTCGATCGGTCACCGCGGAAGTGCATAACAACTACAGAAGAAGACCCACGCTATGTCTGAACCAGCATATTATAAAAATTGAATGTACATCGGGTTTCTTTCCATAAAACATCAGTATTCAAGCTATATTTTCATTTGCAGAAGGTTTCAAAATATTCTATCGGTGAAAATTTTTCCATACATTTTGTATGGGAGAGAAATTGACCGAAAACGAGGATTTCAAGCAAATTTGTATGAAAAATGGTCAAAAAAGGTGGAAAATCAAAATTTCCTCGATAGAATATTTTGAAACTTTCTGCAAATGAAAATATGGCTTGAATACTGATACTTTATGGAAAGAAACCCGATGTACATTCAATTTTTATAATCTGCTGGTTCAGACATAGCGTGAGACCCCGTTTACTTTGGCGACCACAAATCCCTCATAGGTAGTATACACCAACTCCTGGACGGGGTACATACCCCGACACTAGCTCTGACATATCGCCGCCATTTCTCCGGATCCATCCGCGACCCAACTGCCGTTGCCAGCGAGTACTCGATATGGGTCCGCTGTGATAGCGATATTTGTCCCCCACTCAGAAACTGCCTGACAAAGCAGTTGCTGAGCTGCGTCACAGTGATACTGGTTCAGCTACGTTATCTACACTATGGCTTGACAGCTGTGGCTCTTCTGAAGGCCAGGCACTTTGTCGTTCGCAGATTTCCCAGAACAAATCAAACAATTGAGAGGATTCCTGAAGCATTGTGCCTAATGGACTTCATTTTCAAATACATAGCTTGCTCTACCCAGTTTGTTTCTGTCAGGATCCTGTCCAATAATGTGCGTCATGGTTTCAGACAACTGACCCACTGTAAGCATCTCTAATTTAACGGATTTGTTAAAATCCGCCACGGGTAGCTATACCAAGAAGGATATCTGTGTCCCTGTGCTGTGACGAGCTCCTCCGCGTCAGTGATGTCGTCTAGGTTTTTCACCGTCAGGGTCGCTTCCGCGGTAGGAGTCTTCACCTCGGCACCCTCGTCTAGGACCTCTTCCGCCAGACTATTGTAGGTGGCTCCCTTTCACTCACTGTCGCGCTTGAGCTCGAGAATCATTTCACCTGTACGAGTACGTCTAATACTACGCACGTCAGCTCCCAGATTCACGAGCTTCTTGTCGCTTCTCATCAACTTCAAGACTTCCGAATACTTGGACTCTTAAGTCTTGTCTTCGTGCTTGCCACCTGCATTCCTATGGTTCTTAGGCCTGCGGTCCCTACGCTCCTGTACAACCGATTTCATCGTCTCCTTTACTATGGTCCAGGAGGAGTCCTTCCCCGGTCCTGCCTTAACCCTCGGGCAGTCGCATCTTCGGCCACCCTTAGCGACACCGCGCTTATGCTGTGTACACTAAGCGCGCTTTTTTCATGGTGCATGTACTCAGTACACGACGCGACCGCTCCCGGGTTAACTTGTGGTTACTGAGGATTTAACAATGTTCGCAACTCCCTGCCGACCTTTTCATGCCCACCCTTCCCAGTTTCCCTTGTTTCGGGATGTCTGGCAGGGATTCGACTTGCCAGCTTTACTGCCTACTTTCACGTTGAACAACCGCCAAGTCAGAAAATTCGCACATTTTTGAGCTTAAGTGGGACAACTCAAAAATGAGTGAATTGCATTTCCAGCGAAAGTGCTGACCCAAGCGCAAAAATCTTATCAATTTAATATTCTTGATGATATCAAGAATTTTATACGGCTTTAACTGTTTGGATTTTTTCACTTGGGCCATCGCTATCGCTGGAAATGCAATTTACTCATTTTTTGAGCTGTTGCATTTTAGCTCAGCTTCACCCTCAATCAAGCAGCAACACACTGCCTGTCTCGTCATGATGTTTGCTGTCACCGATGCGTACTAGGGAAAGGACACGCAAAGGGAATGTCACTAATCATTATTCGCACCCCACAGGATCGACAAAGATTTATTTCATAAAACAGGCTATGTTGACCTGTCTCTTAAAGGAAGTCCAAACAGCGCATTTGTTTCGAAAATAGTAAACAACAGTAAAGTTTCGTTTTTACCGTCTTGTGCTCATCCTGCGAAGCTTTTCGAAATGTAGCTCTATAATATATTGTAACGTACGTAACTAATCTAGATTAATATTTATTTTGGTCCTAGATTGTTTAAACTTTAGACACTTAAAATTTGCATATCCTCCGCACCGTTTTACACCTTGTGGTGTTTGCATACCAAATCCCAACAAAACGTAACGATAGTTGTTGGAGTCAGCTCAGATAGAAGAAAAACTGCGTGGTCGAACGTGCATGTAACCCAACTCAGTCTACATGTTTCATATGCACTAGTTCGAGGCTCTGTTACCTCGTACCCTCACGGCTAGATGTAGGAGTTAAACGAGCTCACTAACAAGGCACGAGGGCTTTGTTTGAATTGTTGATGAGTTCGCGTACGGCTCGGGCTCGAGCCCAGACTGCTGTAAGCTGCTTTGCATTGCTGTTTACCGTTACGAGAATCATGTTTGTGTCATTTTTTTTCCTCTTGAGCATAATTAAGTACACACAACGGAATGCCAAAAGTATCCGTGCGGAATCCCAACCAGGTATGATGTTACGGCCACAACAAGATTTACGATTTCCAACAAAGCTACCGTAGTGAAAGCTCCCTAAACAAACATTCGTTACGTATACTGGACTGAACCAGGATGCACCTGCAACCGAACCATCTGCCCAATTCAACCCCGTCAATTCAAAAGACTTTTACAAGTTGTTACTCGATGAGCCCAGAGCCATGAACTCAACTTGAATTGCATTTGTCTACCATCAACTCTTCAGCGAGAAATCAGGAAACTGAAAACACTGGTTCAGGATCCTTTATTTTTTCCTCTTTCAGGCTTTACGTTCCCAGTGGAACTTGGACTGCGTTCTTTGTTCGCCAATGCACGAATTGTGTACATATTGCCGATCATAATGACACATTGCAATGTAACCCACAGTTTTCGGATTGGCAATCCAAAGCCCTCACCAACAAGCTAACAAAAGTTCCTTTATCTGTGCCAAAACAGCACCGCCATTTATTGCCAAAGTGGTATCAAAATGTCACTGCCTGGATCAACTGCTGCTCTCACCTCCGCAAGCAAGAGAACTTTCCCGTACTATCGTCTGATGCAGGTGGTCATCCCCGTTTGTCTGGCTTGCCCCAAATTTTCTTCCCTAAAAGCATTCTATACCTATAGCGAAATTGCCACTTGATGTTTACCGGATCTCATCCAGTGGGAATTAACTTTAGCATCATCATCATCAGTCTCTCGTACGGCGACATTGTAGACCCCATCCTTGTTATCTGTTCACTTTACAACAGGCACGAAGTGTCTCTCCTAAGAGGCTCAATCTTTAGTGCACCGGTCTCTGGTGCAGTGTAGAACATGTTTTATCATGTGGTAATTGCAAGCGAACTAAATTTTAATATCCTGCAAGTTCGGAGTGCTTTGCTGAAAAAGAACACGTCTGATTTGAATGCCATTTTCTCTAGTAAAATAACATTGCCTATGCTGGCAAAATGCCAAAAAAGGCGGTTGATCTCTACCGAACGAATTTGGCGTAAAGTATAAAAAGGAAATTTGGATACCGCAGTACACAATAAATCGATTAATTAAGGATAGGGCACTGGAGTAATTTTTTTGTACATAGTGAGATACACTACCGATCATTTGAATTATATGACTTCTAAATAGATGAGCTATGAACTTCTCTTTCGGTGTATTATTTCAATCATTAACATTTCAATCCAGCAAATTTATTTCGAGTCATATATTTTTTGAAGAAAAATAATCCCTGACTGCAAACGCAAACGGAAGATTAAAGATTTTCCTTTACTCGGGTATTATCACTTTTGGAGCCCATATGTTTTGTTTATACATATATTGTTTTTCTATGGAATGGCTGAATTAGAAGGCACCAAATGTTACTAACTGACAAGTTGTGAGATGAAATTTGGAAAACAAATCTCGTTCTGGTGGGATTCGAACCCACGACTCCGTATTTGCTAGAACGACGCCTTAACCAGCTAAGCCAGAATAGTTAATGATTCTCTGGAACAGAAAGCCAAACTGACTCCGAAGCCACACCGTGAACACTCGTTTTTCACAAACATGCTCGCGCTTGTGCCCACTAAGTACAAGTGTGAGAGAATTGATTTTATGAAGCCAAGACTTACTTTCGCTGGTGTCTAATTAGTATGCGTCGAGAGCTCGGCAGGGTCGCTCGCTCTGGCGACCAACTGCAATAGCACATATTGCCCTTTACTGCCATTTTACCAGATTTGCTGGTATGCGTATGTACAAGCGCCGGTCTAGCGAATACGGAGTTGTGGGTTCGAATCCCACCAAAACGCGATCATTTTCACAAATTTCATCTATCAAGGACTGGACTTTTTAAAGAAACACCCTTGAAAAGTCCCTGGAAAAACTCCTGAAAGAATCTCTGGAAGAGTTCCTGAAGAAAATCCATTGATAATTTTTTGAAGGGTTTCTTGGAGAAAAAAAATCTCGTTATATATTCCTGAAAGAAGACGAATTACTGAAAGAATTCCTTTGCACACGCTGGATTTCCTGGAGAAATTTGTAAAAGATTTTTTACATGACTGCATGGAAAATTTCTTGGCCAATGTGTGCACATCTCTAAAATTATCTTAAAGAAGTCCAATACAAATTGTTGCAAGAATTCCTCTACAGGGTGCGGCAGGAAAAAATGCGAAAAGTTCAAGGCACTATTACACACTAAATATAGGATATATATGTGTATTTTTTCATGACAGTGTATCAGTCAATGTCTATATTCTAGCACTGAAAAATAAAAATGAACATATTTGATGTTTAACATGTGATAATGTAGGCCTAATAAGCGGATATCAATAAACTGCGCGCCCAATGGTCATTAAACAAAATGACTATAACAGTAACAAAATTAGCTCAAATTCGATGAACAACCAGACCACACTGATCCAGATCCATGTAGTTTCACATACCAGATGAAATAAGTACATATATTTGATGATATTGTAGAGAAAATCAAAAATTTTGTTTTATCAGATGCGAAATTTAGCGACCTGTGCGATTTTTTGCGGTTTGAAGATTCTGGTTGTCTTTATCTTCAGGCGCCGCCCTGTAAAGGTTAGTGACCAAAATGGGAATTTTTTTAATTAACTTTTCAGAAAACTAGCCTATTATAGATCATGGAACGTTGAAACATAGATTGGTTAATGTCAAATGGACGAAAATCAGGTTTGAAGTTGAAAAACACTTTCGCATTTTTTCCTGCCGCATACTGTAGGAACTTGGAAACCTAGGAAAAGGGATGAAAGAAGTTCAGAAATTTCAGAGGGTAACTCTGCCTAAACTTCTGAAAGAAGAATTCCTGGACCAAACCTTGGAGGAATCCTTAGAGAAATCTCAGGAGGAATTCTTGGATAAATCACTGGAGTAATGCATGGATAAATTCCTGGAGGAATACCAGGAGAGATTCCTGAAGAAATTTATTGAGGAATTTTTGAAAGAATCTCTGGAGGAACTCCTGAAGGAATGCCTGGAGGAATCTCTGGATAAATTGCAGAATAAGATCCTGCCGCAATCCCTGAAGGAATTCCTGGTGTAATTTCTGAAAGAATACCTGAAAAATCCCTTGATGAATTTCTGGAGGAATCCCTAAAGAAAATTCTGGATTTATTTGTAGCAGCCAAGAGGCGGCTTGGAGTCTGCTTTCTACTTCCGGCCAGTTTTCAAACAAGTGGCTTATGCGCCACCTCTTAGGAGGACCACTAGTCGTGTTCTACGCCCGGCTAGATACTGACCGAAGAGGTCAGCTTCCAAATACTCAACAGTACGCAGGAAGAAGTAAGCAGACCCATCTATCCAATTTGCCCGAAAGAATCTTACACCTCAATAACCTTCCTCACACGAACATAACCAACGAATCCCGGAAGACAACCGTACTCCAAGAACTCGACGTTATCCAGGATATCATCACGGGCAGAGATTCCCCATCCACTTTAATCCCATTCCGTTTTGGAAGACGGAATACACAACAAAAGGACGCTAACTAGAACAAACGAAACGTGAAAGGTACTTCAAACTTCCTTAAACATCACTGACTTACACATTGTCTTACGAAAACAAAAACGTCAAACTTTCGAATTTATTTACTAACAATTTGATAACCTAGGCATTCATTATTCTAACAATATGATAACCTACGCATTCTTGCTCGTCCGGACGGCCGGCCTTTCTTCTTCTTTCCCCCTTTTTGCTTCTGGCCCTAACGTGTGCGGTTCAGATCTATCTAGCGCTTTCGAGTGTCCGTGCTAATTACACTTGCATGCAAGGTTTCAGTTAACGTACTCACGGTTTGAGAAACTTACGCTTCGTAGCCTTATACGATGACGTACACACTTAGAAAAATTCATGTAAATTTGCGTCACTTTGGATGCACATATAAAAGCGACACATATGACGTAAATTTGAACGCCCAAGTGACGTAATTTTCAGTCACATTAAACTGGATTTTTCGTCATATGAAACGTAATGACTCACGATTCCCAAATTGTTTACGTCACCTTGAGCTCAATTTTACAAGAATGACGTATAATTAAGTCAAAAGACCTGTAAATTTACGTCATTAAACTGTTTACCTTCTGTGCAGTAAATTTACGTCACGAGTAATTTTGATTTTTTCGTAGTGTGTAGTCGATGACGTAGACGGATCGACGAGCGAGCGGGCTGTTTCTTGTACCGCTACTTCACAGTCACGCACGAGGTTCTAGGAGGTCCTTCTCGAGCCCGTGACTTCACGAAGACGTTGGTGACGGTCGCTACTCCCTTCTGGCCCTCAACCGCCAGGCAAACTTCGGCACCAAATCGCAGGTGGATGCGTGATGTATGGTGGTGCAGCGGGACGCTGTTTTCGCTTTCTGCTTTGTGCGGTGTACGTTATTTTTGGAAATAGAAGCCGTAGCGCGCGCTTGGCTTTGAGGACACAATTAGCACATATCGTCGGTTTCCTGCAATAGGGGCACAACTCAAAAAATGTGATTTTTCAGAATGTGCGTTTGAAAATTGGCAATTTCGAAGCATATCCCTCAAGTTCACTTATTTCTCTCATTATTAGACAAAAGTATACGAATTTTGATTGTTGTATCATGGAAAGGGACTGAAGGACTATCTCTTTCATGAATTTTACTATTTTTCATCGACTATTGAAAAAGTTTACTGATTTTGAGTTGTGCCTTTATTGCGGAACATTGGTGAAAATGCAAAAATCTCGCGTTTCTCATCGAATTTCGGAACGGGTCTTTGTCAGATGAAAGTTTGCATGGTTTTCATCATTTGCCATCAAAATCTCAAAAATGACAAATTTTGAGTTGTGTCCCTATTGCAGGAAACCGACGATATATGGGGACACAACGAACACAAGTCATTTACCTTTGAACTCGCACAATTCACATCCGCACAAAACTAGCTAACTTTTACAAGGCCTACACAGGGGTACAGTAAATGGTTGATTCAGACTAAAGCACTCTTCACGTTTAAAATTTCTTACAAAATCACACCACGGAAAAACACTGCACCACGATCCTTCTTCTGCCACGATCTGGGACAAAGTGAACGAAAATATTTCTGTAATTTCTCAGATTGGATCGACGGTATGGCTCCCGGAAACAGAAGCCCGACGGTATCCTGTAAAGTGAGGGGATTTTCTAATAGTACCTTATTTCCGGTACCGGCTTTTTGCGCCAACCCTGCGATGAGCAGAGATGCCAATACCGTAGTTGCGTACCCGACTAACCCGAGAGAGACCCTCAGGGCAGGTTCTCCAGCCTAACAGATTCAAAAATTCTAACCCCGGATACGTTACGTACCGTAAACCGGGGTCAAATTGATCAGCGGGGTGAAATTGATCACTCGGGTACTACATTGTAATTCCATAGTAGGAGCTCTTAAGCGTCGTAATGATCTTAAACTTTTAACGTCATCTGATTCGTAGATGTCTAGAGATGAGTATAGACTTTTAATTTTGTAGAAAATGTTAATTTTGCCTTATTTTTTCAAGGAATTTGCAATGAATTTCTCATTTAGCTGAAATCATTGCTACTAAACAATCACTTGCTAATAGGACTTCCCGTGAATTCTCCGTTTTAACATTTTTGTGGAGCCTTGGTAGAGATGTAATGCAGCTTATCAGAAAATGAAATTGTTATAAAAAGTTCATTTTATGAAGAAATAGTCATTTTTTGTGATAGAAATCACTTATTTCAAATGAAATTGCCTACCTTTAGGCGTATAAGGGGAAATTTCCAAATTTAATTTTGCATTTAAAGTAATAAATTTATTAGTTGTAAGATTTTAAACGCGTTATTCGGTTTTAGAAGAGCAAAATCAAGCGGTGAAGGGAATTTTCCTTTCCAACCGATGCTTAATTGTATATTGATCAATTTCGCCCCAAAGTGGCATTTCCAATATTTTGATATTTGAAGTTATTTAACTTAAAGTTAAAATTTGTTGAACAAAATTCTGTCACATGGTTCCATGGAGATCCACTGGGTACTGGTTTTACAGAAATTCTTTTGGCAATATTTGAACAGGCACTGATGTTATCCGCAAAAGTTGTTTTAAAGTGATCAATTTGACCCCGGTTTACGGTTCTCACTCAAAACCAATGCCAACAAATTCAGCGACCGAAATGTCTCAATTCTCACGACCGATCATAATAAGCAAAAACTCCCCTTCCCCTAATAAACTCAATACACCGCTAGAATTTCACTGTGAGCTGGTTAGGCCTATATCTATATTCATCGATTCTCATACAGCTTCCGAATCTACATCTATCACTACTCTTCCCTAGGGGTGTGGTTGTGGCTTATATATTTTATTGCTACATCTTCAACTATAAAGTTGCACAGACTGTTGTATTAAGAACTATACATAACATTATTTAATCAACTGCAGGACAACATTACACTACCATACATCAAAATAGACAGAAAAACTTTTTCATCTGATTTCATTGAGGTTCAACAAAAGAAAAAAAACATACAAAAATAACTGCTTGATCATGTTTATGGCTTCCAAACATTTCGTGAACGGCGTTCAAATTCTCGAAACACTATTCCATCAGGCCAGGTCGATTTACGCAAAGCCGAATCCTTCCATCGATCTTCTAGGGTGACTTTGAAGGAGATAAAATCTAACAGACGAAAATCTGTTCGTTTCGAGACTAATTTCGTCACGTTCAGGCAGTCTCGAGCCGGAGCACCCAAACATCGAGAAACCATGGCTTCTATATCGTGCTCCGTAACGGCGTTGTCAATATTGGTCAACAGCAACGAGAAACAACCATCGTACATTGTCGTCTGGACGTCATGCTGCCCAGTCGTATCGCGCTGCGTATCGCTGTTGTAGGTAGCCGTACCCACTGTTGGTGTTGCACTCGTCTCTGCAGAAGCGATAGGAGTAGAATGGCGCAATAGCCCATTGGCGGGAGGTGTATCATCCGTGGTCGATCGTTGCAATGAATCCACTATTAACGATACCTGGGTCTTCAATTCTACGATCTCTGAGTGTAGCTGACTTATGTCCACGGTAGGCGACGATCTTGGCGACGATTTTCGTTGGTTGGTCTTCCATTCATTGAACGCCGGTAAACATTGGGCACACATCCACATCGTACCATTCGTTAGAGTTCGAAGATGATTCATACTCATACCGATGCAAGCAGCGTGGAATGAGTTGCCGCACGGTCCATGGCACACAGTATACAATGCCAAATCTGTGTATATGACGATCGAGCATTTTCCACATTTCTCCCAATCATTGTAGGGTGCTGATTTATTTTCGGTCATCCTTTCGGCACAACTTCAAGACACGTTTGAATATTTCACGTGAAAGCGATAGTAGACACAAAACTCTACCAATAGGGTCCTAAAATTAAAGACGAAATCTCGCTTATATTGAACAATACGATCAAGCATGGTATTCTAATCGGAATTGTACTTTACTCGAACTTGAAAAACAAAGGAATAATGAGAAAATTTGAAATAAGTAAAATGGTAAATAGTTCTACTTTGACATTTGAGGTCAACCTTGTGTGACTGAGCTCGACATTTTTCGCACTGGGATTTCAAAAATGTTCCTATCTGACATACACGGTGAAAAAAATCACTCAAAGTATGTGTTATAAGCTAGGGACGAGACAAAAGGCTAAAAAAATAAAAATTATATATTTTCAACTACGGTTAATAAAAACGTTAAAAATTGAGTAAATATGTACTCTTGAACCATATATTGTGGTTTAAAACAAGAATCCCGATAGGACTTTAGGAGCCTATTATCAACAGTTGCAATAATAAATTCGGTAGAACACTTGCATAAACAACGCAATAATTCGGAAGAACGTATGACTGACTTATACTACAGGTACATTATACACGTTGCGGCCGTTGGTGAACTCCTCCCGATGCTGCGCTCCTAGGCGTCGCTCTCGACCACCGGCTCTAGGCTAGTGGGACTCCGGCGAGGTTTTCCTGCTCGCTCAGGTGCGTGATTCAGGTGTACGCGGCGCCGATCTCATCCGTACGATCAGCACGCGCCCGCAGCCTCTCGCGTCGCTCTCCGCACAAACCTGGCGTCGGAGCGATCGGAACACGATGTTGGATGAGTTCCGAGATCAGGCTTCCCAAAAGTACCGCATCATGATAGCATTTTGATGGCTGTCGCACTCTTATTCCCATGACAGCCTTGTGAATGCATGGTTCATGACAGCCCACATAATAAAACTCAGGCGACATACAACATCACTGTCGGGAACTGCTCACATCGTCTGCTTTCGCTGTGCATTCGTTCGCCGATGACAACCTCGGCTCTCACCCAAACCGTCTCTCGTTGGCTGTACACGAAGTGACGAAAATCGCTGCGCTCGGCCCGAGCATTTTACTTCTGTTGAACGTGTCGAGTATCGTGGTATATCCCACGCTCAAAATTTTCGACGTATTTAAAGTATTATGTATTTTTTCAAATAGAGAATATTTACTTGTAAGTCTTGTTCTAGTAGAGTATTTTGCATAGCATTATTTTTTATTGGCATGTGAAATGCACTGCCATGTTTTCAACATAAAAGATAGTTTAATCTCACATCAGTGGTATATTTTAGCCATATTACAATTTTGAAAAACGCTGGCACAAACTTCTTTCCGCCCCTGGGGCATCTTGTGAAAGGCATATCATGTTTGTAAAAAAATATTTATTGAGCACATATTTTGTGAATAACTTTTAGCGTTAAGCCATGCGCTCCCGTGACAGCCTATGACAGCCTTTATGCGACTGCCGGCTTGGTTAGCCGAAGATTGTCATCGCCATGCGGCTAACAATACTCGCGACGTTTCCCACTCGGCTCGATACGACTCGAGTATGCAACTGTCAGACAAGTAGCCGAAGCAGCGGCTGTTTCAATACATCTTTCTCTCATACGTGTGCGTGCTGTTGGCGATACATTTCTCACTGGTGGTGTTGCACACGGTAACGAGAGATGGTCTGCACACATAAGAGAGTGTCGATTCAGCCTTGCGCGGGCTGTTGCGAGAAGGCTGTACATTTGGAAAGCCTGTCCGAGATCGACCACGTGCTCGTGGGTCGTTCACAAAATGCGGTGTGAGCAGTGACACGGTTCTTTCACGCAGCCTGTAATCGGACGCCGGTTTGATTTCCACCTACTAGGTGGATCACGACGGGATCGCTGTGGATTAAGATCCAAAAACCAAAGAAAAGCCACGTGATGTGGCTAAGCCACAAATCGGTTAACACACCCATGATTAAAAAACCACACAAATATCTACCTTTTCGTTTTTCTTCCAGCTCCTACCGTAGCCTGCACTTCTGTTCACAATCTTTCGTTTTAATTTCTATATAAAGAACACTCCAGGTTAAATATTTGATTTAGTGTGTTGATTAAACAATTTTACCTCAACAGTGGTCACTTAACTACTCGGACCACTTTTTTAGCACCTTTTTACAAAACGATTATTAACTTTGATTGTAACTATGGTTAAAAGCAAATCTTTCACTGTTTCAATTTAAAGCAAATCTTTACACAGCCTTAGATTTTCCACTATGTGCTACTAACTTGGAATTTTTCTAGGGATCACTTTAAGACACGACTTGTAGGTTTCAGATCAAAACTAGAAATGGACGAGTTTTTAGGCTAAGGAGAGTCAAGTAGCCCATACGACAGTTAAGTTTAACTACTACGTATACATTCCTTGGCGGAAGTTGATCGTTTTCCTTTTTTTATCTCGAAGGTTGTCCTTATTCCTCCAACGAGCTTTTTAACCTGTTCCCGATTGTCTGTCTCGTTTTAAATTGTAGATATTTGTCCAAATCTCGTCGCGAAACCCCAATACATTGGTACCCAATATAAGTTATTAGATCTTAGGTAGATTTTAGATATTGTAGATGTTAAAAGTGCTCACGCCTACATGCCGCCCATCTCAATCCACATTTCTGTTCTACACTCATGTTCCATCGGTTTACCGATTGGAAGCGAATGCTTTTGCTATAAAATTTGATGAGCTTTTTTTTATATCGGCATTTAAACAAACAGTTATAGTTGGATTTCCCCAACTGTTACAATCCGTTAATCATTTTCGTATGATTTCAGTTAAAGAAATTGCTTTCGCAATTGAATTGTCTGCCCATCTTAATCCGTTACAAATCCAAGTATTCAAAAGTCAACTACTTCGGGGTTCTCTAGCAAGATAACGAGAACACGAACAGTAATTCTCGTTACAGTGTACGCAGTACGCAACTACGCTGCGTAGCGGTTGACCTTTCTACACTTCACGAAGTTGTATGCTATGATTTCATTGACTGTTTTGTCTAGACTCCGGCTACGCCCGTGTAAATCATGCTTGAATTTAATATGATTTTGTATTCTTTTATAAAGATACAATTAATAAACGAATAAATAACACAAATAATAAATAACAAAAAATGCTACCTTAACAAATTCTTCAAGTAATAATGCCTGAATTCCAGGAGGAATCTCTTGAATAATTTCTAGAGCGATTCCTCGAGAACACCCTCAAGGAATTTTGGGAAGAATACCTGAAAAAATGCTTTCTTGGAGGAATATCTGCAGCTAGTCATGAAGAAAATTGTGGAGCAATTGCTGGAGGAATTCCTAAAGGAATTTCAAAAGCAATCCTGAAAAGAATTCCCTAGAGGAATCCCACGAGGAATCTTAGGAAAAATCCCTGGATGAATCCATGGAGGAATTCCTGGATGAATACGTGGAAGAACCCAGAACGCCTGAAACAATTCCTAGTGAAATTGCTGAAGGAAATCCTGGGGAAATTTGTGGAGCAATATCTAGAGGAATTCCTAGGAGAATCTGCCCAAGCAGCACACAAGTCACAAAGGAGTGTCGACAGCGCAGGTTTTTGGTTGGACAAGAGTCATTTTCAAGTTATTCTGCCATGGAGTTGGATTTACATGAATGTAGCTCCTGTACAACCAAAAACTTGCGCTGTCGACACTCCTTTGTGAGTTGTGTGCTGCTTGGGTGTGCAGGAATTCCTGGAGGAATGTCTTGAGGAATACTTGGAGCAATCCCTGATGCAATTCCTGGAGGAATTCCTAGAGCAATCACTAGATGAATACTAGGATGAATAGCTGGATAAATCCCTGCAGGAAATTCTGGAGAAATCCCTGAAAAAAAATCCTAGAGGAATTCCTGGACAAATTCTTGAATATTAGGCTGCGGCTTATTTTTCAAAAGTTGTTGAAACCTGGAATTCGTAAGCTCTTTTGGATTCAAATGACACAAAAAGAGAAACCTCTGAGTTTAAGCCAAAAATATTGAGATTTAGAGGTCGCGCAATCGCTTCAAAGTCGAATTTTCGAGTAATAAAAAGGTGTTTTCACTTCAAGTGCCATAACTTTCTCAATTTTCAACCGATTTTCAATCTTTTTTTTATGAATTTCTCACAAATTAAATTTCGAATAAACTCGTAGAACATCATTTTTTCCAAAGTCACGCAAAATATGAGTTTTTGAAGATTTAATTCATTTTTTTCTTCTTTTTACTTCTTTTACTTTAGAGTCCTATAACTTTTTAACCGTTTGACCAATTTTAAATTTTTTAGCTTGCTTTTGTAGATATTTTTGTTGCCTATATTTGTCCTAAACAAACTTTTCATCAAAGTAGTCATTTTTATGATACTTTTCACCAAAAACTGCCAAAACATGCCTTAAAACTTGATTTTTTCATGCATAATTGGAGTTTTTGACGATTATTTGCAACTTTTTACTCCGAACCAGATACTTAACATCATATTTAGGGATATAGAACACATTGGTGGATTTTTTTTTTATTTTTTTTTTCTCGCATTTCGAGCATGAAAATATTGTTTGATTCGGAACACCCCAAAAACTGAATTTTAAGGCTTCCTAATGATTATTTAGTATAAATTTTTCACTTTGAGCCCGAAACTAAGCATGAAAACTATTATGTTGACAGCCTTCGCTCATAGCCTTCGGTCGTGTTTGCATATCGCTCCCGTACATCGCTTTTCTTCCATTGTTAAAATGAGCTCTATTCGAAAAAATAGTCTCGTGGTTGATTTTAGCGTTCTTCCTACGCGACCCGAGTTAAGTAAAATCGAGTGTTTTCTGGAAAAGGAAATTAAACTAAATCTCGCGGACGTAAAGTGTATTCAACTTCACAACACCCGCAACTGTGTCTTTATTGAGATGATAGACAACGAAACGGCACTGCGGTATGAAAAAGCGCACAATATTCAACGGTCTATTGTGTGCAATGGCAAGCCGTTCAAGATCCCCGTGTATGTGGATAGCGAGGCTGTTACAGTTCGTGTGTGCGACCTTCCTCCATCCATACCCCACGTAGTTGTCGCGGAGTATATGAGAAGGTTCGGTGATGTGATATCGATTCAAGGTGAACGATGGAAGAACTATTTTCCCGGTGTTTTTAATGGTGTCCGAGTGCTGCAGATAAGACTCAAACAGCCCATCCCGTCGTTCATTACTATCAGCAATGAAATTGCCACCGTATTCCATCCAAACCAGGTTAAGACGTGTAGATGGTGCTGCAAACCTGTCCATCCGCAGCAGAAATGTTTGGAAGCAACTTCCTCTAACATACATCCCGCCGCCGCCGCCGCGGGTACTAATCAATCATCAACCACCGAGCAGAAATTCGACGAGGCTGATTTCCCACCAATCAGTCCATCGGTCGAAGCAAGAGGCAAACGTGCGTTTGCTGAAAGCGAGCCTCAACCGAACAATGTAGCTACGAACCTAGTACAGCAGCAAAGAACAAATACCGATGGTGATGACGACGACGACGTTGGGAACGATCACGACGATAGCTCATCTTCTCCGTACGAAAGCTGTGACGGTACAAACAAGCGGCGGCTGTCGACCAAGCGTGGAAAAGAGAAGAAGAAAGTGTGTGGTGCTATTCTGGGGTCACAGAGCGACTGTGATTCCAATTCGTCTGTTATTTTATTGTAAAAACATGGTTTTTCGGTCCCGTTAAGCTTCCGGGCGTATGGACCTATCAAATAAATGAAATTGAAAAAAAAAAAAAATGAAAACTATTAAAATTTTGCCAAAATTCTCATTTTTCCAAAAAATACGGGTTTTTGAACGGTTTTTGGTATTTATCTATTTTGAAACGTTTTTTTAAAGGTACAGTTTATTCACAGCATTCTTAGGCAACAAAAATATCTACAAAAGCAAGCTAAAAAATTTAAAATTGGTCAAACGATTAAAAAGCTATAAGGCTCTAAAGTTAAATTTTTTTGTAAAAAGAAGAAAAAAATGAATTAAATCTTCAAAAACTCATATTTTGCGTGACTTCGGAAAAAAAAATGATGTTCTACGAGTTTATTCGAAATTTAATTTGTGAGAAATTCATAAAAAAAGATTGAAAATCGGTTGAAAATTGAGAAAGTTATGGCACTTGAAGTGAAAACACCTTTTTATTACTCGAAAATTCGACTTTGAAGCGATTGCACGACCTCTAAATCTCAATATTTTTGGCTTAAACTCAGAGGTTTCCCTTTTTGTGTCATGAGAATCCAAAAGAGCTTACGAATTCCAGGTTTCAACAACTTTTGAAAAATAAGCCGCAGCCTATTGAATATATTCCTGGAAAGCTTTATGAAGTAATCCTCGGAGGATTTGCTGTAGGAATTTCAGGAGAAATTCTTGGACAAATTTATAAATCAATTCCTGTAGGAATTTCTGCAGGAATTCCTGAAAGAGTTATTGGAAAAAAATTCTGGAGGAATTCCTGGATAAATTCCTGCTGAAATGTTTAGAAGAAGTCCTGGAGAAATCTCTTAAAAAGTTCCTGAAGGAATTCTTGGAAGAATCTCTAGAGGATTTTCTGAAGGAATCTCTAGAGCATAGGTTCCCAAACTTTCAGGTCGCGCGACCCCCTTTTGCCAGCAGACGTAGTTTTCGCGACCCACCATAGAAATTCCCTCATTTGTTGTCTGCTACAGTAAAATATTTTACTGTCCTTCGTGACCCCCGGGACGAAGGCCGGTGACCCCCTGGGGCGTCGCGACCCACAGTTTGGGAAACCATGCTCTAGAGAAATTCCTGAAGAAATACATGAAGGAATCGCTGGAGGAATACCTGTGAGAATCCTGGATGAATCCTACGAGCTGCTCCTGAGGGAAAACTAGAAGAATGCCTGGAGACGCGCCTGTAAAAATATCTGGGTGAATCTCTAAAGGAATTCCTGGAGGAATCTCTAGGGAAACTCCTGGAGGAGTCTGTAAAGAAATTCCTGGAGCAATATTTGGAGGAATTTCATAAGGAATTCCTGGAGGAATTTCTCAAGGACTCCTGGAGGAATTTCTAAAGGAATTCATGGAGGAGTCTCTAGAGAAGTCCCTGGAGGTATATCTGGAGGAATTCCTGGAGGAATTCCTGGAGGAATCTCTAGAGGAATTTCTGAAGGAATCTCTAGAGGAATTCCTGGAGGAATCTCTAGAGGAATACCTGGAGGAATCTCTAGTGGAATTCCTAGAGGAATATCTGGAGAATACCCTGAAGGAATTCCTGGAAAAAAAACCTGAAATAAACTCCAGAGGAATTCCTGGAGCATTCCTTGAGGAAATTCTTGGGAGAATCTATGGAAAAAAAAATCCTGGAGGAATTCCTGGGAGAACCCCTGGAGGCATACCTGGAGCAATCCCTTGAGAAATCTTGGAGGCATCCCATGAAAAATTCTTAAGAAGTCTTACATTCCAGGAGAAGTTCCTGAAGAAATCCCAGGGAGAAGTACTGAAGAAATCGCAGAAGGAATCCTTAAAAGAGTTCCCTGTAGGAATTCCTGAAAGAATCCCTTGAGGAATACCTTATAAAATTCCAATTTCTGGAGGAATTCTTAAAGAAATCACAAATTAAGGAGGAATTCCTGAAGAAACCCCAGGAGGAGTCCCGGAAGCAATCCCATGAGGAATTCCTCAGGTAATCTCTTAACAATTACAGGAGGAATTTCTGAAAGAATCCCAAAAAGAGTTCCTGGAGAAATCCCTAAAGCAATTTTAAAAATAATCCCTGGAGTTGTTCTTGAAAGAATTCCAGAAGGAATTCCCGAGTGAGTCCCTGGACGAATTCTGGAAGCAATCCCATGAGAAATTCCTTAGAATATGCCAGGAGAGATTTCTAAACGTAGTCCTGGAAGAATTTCTTTCGGTGTCCCTAGAAAAAATCTGAAAGTATCCATGTGAGCCGTAATTTTGCGCACGAACTATTGCAATAATCCTAGAATCGACTCCTTAAGATTTCTTGGATTATATTAAAAAAAAAGACACTACACCGTCTTCAGCCAGAGGCTGCACAGACTGAACATTTACTAACACGAGACAACGGACAACACACATAACACCCCGAGATCCAATGGAGAAATTTCCGTTCGACGAAAAGTTTTCCCCGACTGGAGCGGGAATCGAACCCGCACTCCGAGGCTTACGAAACGCCTAGACGACTGACGCCGCTAACCGCACGGCCACGAAGCCCACAAAATAATCTCTCGTAAAATTTTCTGAACGAATTCTCTAGAAATACTTCGAATAATTCCAGATGGAATTATCAGAACAATCTCTAGCAGAATTCTTGGAGGTACATATGAAGGAATCCCTGAAGAAATCTCTAAAGGAATATCTTCGGAATTACCTAAAAGGATCTGTGCATGGGGAAATTTATTTAGAACTCATCGAGTTATTAGTTTATGCTCTCTTTGAAGCAATATTACTCAAGAACGGATGAACCGATTAGCATGATTTTTGCACGGTTCAAATCATTTTGGGGGTAGCACTTTTTATATGTAGAAAAAGTTATAAAAAATTGAAAAAGTTGAAAAATGCCAAAGTGCTGATATTTTATGAGTTGAGAAGAAATACAAAGCATTCACAAAAAAAAAAAGTGATTTGTAGTGTGGTGTTGCAATAAACAGTAGTTAAACTACTACATTTCAAAATGGCAATACTCGGCAAACAGCTACAACCAAATAAATTAATAAATTAATAAATGACGAAAAAGCACCGGAACTTTTCGATGAGCGCTTGGTCTATCTGGGAGTAAGTATTGTGGATTTACCGGCCACTTGTATTCTACCGGTTACTTAAGTAGTCGTTACACAGTAGCCGTTTTCAAATTAAAATCAACTTAATTGTCAAGATATGAATGTCATTGAGTAGCTAGTGGCAACAAGGAATAGCGCATTCAATAAAAATGTTTAAACTCATTATCTTTTTATAAAACGGCTACTTTGGAGGCCATACTGAAGCGACCGGTAGAATACAAGTAGCCGGTAGATCAACAATATGATTACTCAGGTGTCACCATTAACATATGATTTCAGAAATTCTTCCATGCGAAATAGCGACCGCTTATTGACATCCCCTAGAAGCAGCGAACGTCGCAAGCTATAATGTATCACTGCACATTAAAAAATGGTGTTGTTTGCTCCACTTCTAATAAAGTGCGTAAACTTTACCGTCATAAAAATCAATCCAAAGTAAATAAATGCCTGCAGGAGAAAGCAGTAAAACATTCGACTGAGTAAACGTCGTGATAGGCAAACACAGTCATAAATTTACGTCCAACATTATTTCATCAGCTCCAATCAGTGCCAATCGTCACCCGGAAGGTGGAGAAGGGTGCTGTTCATCGGGACGTCAATCCCGTGCAGAAACTCACATTACATTCGTACGTTTATTTTTTTTTTTTTTTCGACAGAGGACTTTAATTCGGTTTTATGGGCCCATAAAAATCCAGTTTTTTAACTCTCAAACAACGGCTACCCCATCCTTTCCAGCCGTTAATAGCTTACCACTTGTATGGTCAGCTTTCGCCCCTCGAACCGTCGCGTTGGCGTTGTCGGACGATCGAAACAGAAAAACATAAAAATAAAAACGACAAAATCAGCTAAACGAAAAATGATAAAACTGACCCCCCTTAAAACAATAATGTCCAGAAACCGTGTAACTGCGCTTCTGTAGTTGTTCTCCTGATTTTCCCTCTCGACAGCGAGGTCGAAACAAAGCCCAGGGCGGGCATGACCGCGACAAGAACCGGACTCCTCATCGTTTTTCCTGAACCGAATCAGCGGAAAAGTAATTTCCAATTTCTGCCAAAAACGTAATTAAAGCTTGGCTCCTGAGCACGTTTCATACGGTGAAGGTACACATGATTTCGCAGAAGTCGAGTTCAGCAGCTCTGTGTGAGGTTGAGCTTTCAGCGGGATTGTTGGCACACAGGAGACAGACATAATAATTGTGTTATCCTTCTAATCACCGACACGAAGCATGCTCCAGGGACACTAAATAGCGTGAAAAAAAATGAGGCCAGCTCTAGGGAGAGCGACAGTAATTGAAGTGTTCGTGCTAAAAAGAAACCGCAAATTAGCAGAACTAGAACATTGAAGGGTGTCTAGTCGTTAAGCTGGAAGAATGAAATGAAGATTTTTTTTTGCATGAAGCAGGGAACAGCGGAGTCACCCAACATATTTTGCAAAGGTATTATCCAAAAAGGCTTATTTTTATATCGCCAAGCTCATAATGTCCACACTTGCTTTCGATTCCATATTATTTATGCATGTGTCATGAAAGACCAGGGAAAAAAGAAATAAAAGAACCTAAACCATTGAAAGTATCTCGGAATGGGCAATAAAACTGATGTGGACAATCGATATGTGAGCCGTTGACAGCATGAGTTTGGCAAAATATTCATAAAGAGAAAGTGGGAGGTTTATGACGGTGTCGTCGTGGTGAATGCCAAAAAATTCCAGATTATTAACGGGCAACACTTTTATGGTTGCTATTTTATGCAACGCTGGCATGGACAATGCATTATCGAGCGTTATGAGAAAGCTCAAATACAACAATATAATACCCTATTGTAGTGAAGGAATTACATATGGGTAAGATATATTTCCCCGAGAGAAAATCAACCTCAAAAATTAAATAAATATTCACTGATTTGCGTACCACCGGTGTTTTTCGTGTAATCAAATTGATATACCATCCATCCTGTTTTGAACAACCTTATTTTGAATGTCACATACAAAATACCATCTCAGATCATCTTCCGTCATCTCCAGCCATGAGATGTATGTTCCGCTTGTGTAGACAACAGTAAGTGTCTCATTCTGCTCCATGGGCCTCATCATGTTTTAATACTTACAAAACTTGATCAAGAAGCAGATGTAGGCCTCTGTTGCTTATGTATTTAAGGTATACAGGGGAAGGCCAAAATGTTTGGGATAGGCAACTTTTTTTCTCCCACAAAAAAAAATCAACATGCTGTAACTTTTCATAGAGTGCATCAAAAAATCTCAAATTTTGACTGTTTGTCAACCTATTATGTGTGCATCATTGGTACAAATTTGGGCTCGATTGATTAATTTTTCGCGAAGTTAGAACCGTTCGGGTAAAACATTATTTTTTGGACAACTAATTTTTGAACTGTCATATCTCGGAAACCAGTGAACCGAATTGAATGATTTTTTTAACGTTTATCAACAATACATTGATACTTAATACGACGTTATAAAATGTAATATTTTCTTACGGCGAATTAAGTTATATCGGGTTAAAATTTTTACCCACATAGAGGAAAATAAGTAAAATTTACAATACCACACAAAAAATATTAAATGTGTTCTTCCTTCAATCTAAATAGGCTCTAATATGTCTGATTAGAGATAATTTGAGAACAGAATTGGAATATCTTTGGAAATCAACACGAAAATTTATTGACATTGATGTAAAAAAATTACATTTTTTTGAGAAAAATCCAAAAAGTGTCAATCCATGATAACTTTTTTCAAAGTTTAAAAAGTACCTATGTTTTAATAGTTTGTGAAGCATTTACATATTGTTAGTGTACGTTCAAAATTTCATTCAATTCGGTTTACTGGTTTCCGAGATATGACAGCTCAAAAATGAGTTGTCTAAAAAATAATGTTTTACCCGAACGGTTCTAACTTTGCGAAAAATTAATCAATTGAGCCCAAATTTCTACCAATGATGCACATATAATAGGTTGACAAACAGTCAAAATTTGAGATTTATTGATGTACTGTATGAAAAGTTATAGCATGTTGAACTTTTTTGTGAGAGAAAAACATGTTGCCTATCCCAAACATTTTGGCCATCCCCTGTATGTTCCCTTACTAAGCATATATGAACGCTCCCATTTTAATGCTACCCAAAACAAACAAACATATTGTTCAGATCACGATGATCCGTACAGTAATCAACGGCATCATCTAAATCACTTGTAGTGTCAATGGATGGTGAGTATTCATGAAATTTGGCCGCAATCAAATCAGTGAAGAGTTTCCAGTTGATTGACCGGGGATTCCTGAAACGCAAAATTTACGAAGTAACATTAAGATGTTCAAAATGATGTAGTGATTATTCATATGACACATGCCAATTTGTCAACTCGTAACTAATTCTGTTAGAGCAAAGCGTTATATCTAACACATCATCTCTAGCCGATACCATGAATGTTGGGCGATTGCCTATGTTATGTTAACCAAGATCTGTACTACTTAAGTATTCCGTCAAATTTGATCTTCTCAAGTTAATGTCGGAGCTGCCCCAGATGATATGGTGAGCATTAGCATCACTGCCAACAATTAGCAGAAGGCTTTTGGAAGTACAGTATGCGATGACTTGTTTGAAAGCATCCGTAGGGGATGATTCATTATTTGGTAAATTCACCGAACAATACACGTATTTCTTATTGAGATTTCCATCATCATCAATTGTGATAGCTATAGAAAACGCCAAAGGCGAGGATACACTGTGCAAATCGCATAATGCGAAACCAATTAGTTGAAAATTTAAACTAATCAACAACATCCTCTTCATAATCCCGCCATAATAGACCCTCAGAAATGGCCCTGAGACCCCTTGAAACGGGGTTCTTTTTCTTCTTCTTTATGACTCTACTTTCCCACTGCGACTTGGCCTGCCTCTCTTTAACTTGGTGTTCTTTGAGCATTTGCACAGTTATTAATTGAAGGACTTCCTTTGCCTACATTGCATGAATTTGTATATTGTGGGGCAAGTACAATGATACACTGTGCCCAGGGAGTCGAGAGATTTTTCCCAACCGGAACGGGAATCGAACCCGCCGTCTCCGGATTGGCGATCCATAGCCTTATCCACAAGGCTAACTGGAGACCTTAAAACGGGGTTTGGAGGGTCATATAACCACATCTGTAATGGCGTGAGCGTGACCAGATCATGCTGAGGGTGACGGTTTCAATTTGCGATCGGTGCAAGAGCTTTTCGTAATGGAAATTACCTTGACTTCCTTGAGGACAGAGTATCTTCCTGCCTGCTACACGATATACACATGCAAAATGGTCATTGACTGAGGAAGCTCTCTACTAATGACTGAGGAAGTTCTCATAAGCTAAGAAGCAGGCATTGTTCCAGTGGGGACGTTACGCCAAGAAGGACTAGAAGAAGAAAAAGAAGGAGAAGTAAAATAAAAATACCTTGAAACACCCCTGAATCAACCTGAGTTCCCTAGCTTACTTACCTTACCGGTCAGACTAAGCCCTGAGAGCTGTACGTAGTAGTCGTGTTCATTCCACTCGATCCATGGCTGGCTGTATGTCTTCTGTTCCGCACTCTGCGAAGGGTCCGTAGAGCGTCCTCCAGTTGGTCGACCCACCTAGCATGCTGCGCACCGCGTCTTCTAGTACCGAGCGGATAGCTCTCGAGAATCATTTTAATCGGGATGTTATCCATCTTCTTGACGACGTGACCCGCCCACCGTTGCCTCCCATTCTCGCAGTGTGGACGATGGTTGGTTCTCTCAGCAACTAATGCAGCTCATGCTTCATTCGCCTTCTCCAAGTCCCGTTGTAGGGCCCATATAGCCGAGGTGGTAAACGCACGGGTATTCAGCATGACCATGCTGAGGGTGACGGGTTCGATTCCCGGTCGGTCCAGGATCTTTTCGTAAAGGAAATTTCCTTGACTTCCTTGGGCATAGAGTATCTTCGTGTCTGCCACACGATATATACATGCAAAATGGTCATTGGCAGAGGAAGCTCTCAGTTAATAACTGTGAAAGTGCTCATAGAAGACTAAGCTGAGAAGCAGGCTTTGTCCCAGTGAGGACGTTACGCCAAGAAGAGAGAGAGAGAAGTCCCGTTTTTACCTGCACTCCGCCGTAGATGGTACGCAACACATTCCGTACGAAAATTGGTTCTCTGAACGTAGGATGCTTTGTACTCATTGAGGACTACCGGTCTAATCAGCGTATTCTAGGTAGTTAACTTCGTATGACGACGAACTTTATTCGAACGTAGAGTTCTGCTGAGTAGCAAGAATGCCTCTGCTGGTGTCATTGTCGGCGGTCACCAATGAACCCAAGTACTTACACGAATTCTTCAACCGCATCGATTTTATCACCGTCGATGGAAATTGGGGGTGGCGAGCGCCGTAATTCCTCCATAGAACTCTTTGCAATCATGTACTTTGTCTTCGACACATTAGAGATTAATCCAATTTGCTTAGCTTCATTATTTAGTGGGATGTACATTTCTGCCATCGTTTTAAACTTGCGAGCTATAATATCAATATCATCAGCTAAACCAAGTAGCTGAACGGACTTCGTGAAAATCGTTTTGTGTCCCTGATAATCCAACTTCATCACTCGATCCATCCTCGCCTTGATCAATCGTATCATCTTATCCGAGAATCCGTTTTCGTCCATAATCTGCCATAGCTGGTCTCCATCGACTGTATCATATTCTGATTTAAAATCGATGAACAAGTGATGTATGGGCAGTGCACGTTGTATTCGCGGCATTTCTGCAAGACCTGGTGGGTGGCAAACATCTTCTGCGTTGTAGCACGTTCACTTAAGAATCCAGCCTAATATAGCCCCACGAACTATCTTGCAATCGGAGGTAGACGGTGGCATACAATTTGAGAGAGAATCTTGTAGGCAGCGCTCTGTAGTATCATCGCGCGATACTTCCCGCAATACAATTTGTCCCTGTTTTTTTTAACGCTCCGTGCTCCAAGAGAACTTCAAGAGAACTCTCGGAACCGTAAGTAAGCATTTTGTTGATTTTTCACTCGCGAGTTGCTTCACGATGACTTGACATGGGTCTTGCTTCTGAATCGTGATCATAACAGTCATAAAAGTTCGCTTAGATGCAATTATTTTTCTCAAAACGTTTGAATTGTACTAGGTAGTTGAGAATCAGAAAGCAAGCTAAAGAAAAAGCATCTTTTTCCCACGTACGTTTTATGGGTGTCCCCTATTTTCTCCCATCTGCCAAATAAGAGATTTCATCTGATTGTCGCATCGATTTTCCTGTGGTCGAATAACCAAATCTAGAACGGACGGAATGTAGCACAAGCAAACTTCAATTTAACTCAGCACCAGATTTTAGTAAAACAAGCACTCCTAAGCCGCATCGGATAAGCTTCAGTGCATCTCCTCGTACTCGTGGTGCATTGCTTCACCGGTCACGGAAAGCTCCTCTCTGACCCTGGGTTCTACGCTGGCAAGCTTTAGCTACAGGATTTCAATCCTAAACAATGGTGTCACGTTGTCGACGTCGTCGTCGTATTCAGTGTAAATGCATGCTGCTCCCGTTTTTCGTTGTGTGGTTGTGCGGATTGGATGATTCTTTTGTTCCACACGTAGCAGACTGCTTGGGATCGGGGGAAACAAAATCCCGCAACAACAGTAACAACGACCACAAAAGGGCGGCAGCATTTTCCATGTGGACGAGACTTTTCCGAGCAGAAGTTCTCGCTGGATGGCGGGTGAACAACGACGCCTGTCTGATGAGTGGTGTGGCGTATACGTATAACTCGTCATAAATTTAATTTATGGACACGGACACGTACACCATCCAGACTATGAATAAACATGAGAACGGGTTGGAGCGACTTTTATGTGGTTATTGAATAACAAAAGAGTGTGCTCTCAGATGTCATGTTAATTATTTTCCGTGCTTGCTGGTGAGGATTGATGGCGTGTATCCGAAAAGTTTCAACGATTGTTCTGTTATCATCCAATTCAATAATTCAAATTTGACATTCCTATTTGTTTGAGAAAACTTCTTGCAATAAAACGCCGGCATCAGTAATCGATTTGGCATTCCTCTCTGCGGACGTCATTTGAGTTCGCCGGTCGTAAATGCCATCCATCATCCGTAATCCTCCGGGGCGTCAGAGACGATACATACGATTTCCATTTTTACCCGGCGTGTTTCTTCCGTTTAGTTCTGAAAACGGAACCGGTATTATCATTCGTCCATATGGTAGTCTGAGATACAAAAACATATACACAAACATATCGTTATAAATATTCTGAAGCACTTTTCATAATAGATCCCTTGATGCGAATCCCCTTGGCGCGATTCTTTTCACATCAGTAGACACACGACTGGAGAAGCAAAGATCAGCCGCCTAAGTGAGGGCCTCACTGGAATGTGGGTAGCGAAGAAAAACTGGAGTGAAAATTTATAACGACGTGAGATGAATAGCTGTGACTACAAACAAATCCCCTGATAAGATCAGATGTCAGACCATCTCGTACGATGCGATTACTGGTCGAATGTAAATACATGAATGGGAAATGCCAAACCAACACACTTTGCAATTAGAATTCTTATGATTTTATCTAAAAATAAGTGCAAGCACAATTAAGATATGATTCAATTTAGCAGAATAAAAACACCATTGCAATTGAATCGTATAATTATAACGGCTGAGCCAATAGTAACGAGATCGAATTCAATTTACGTTTCATACAACTCAAGCAATATAAAGCATGTATCCGCAATAATCGGGACACAGAAATAAAGGTGTAACTCTGTAATAGATACATCAAAGTTGCTCAAATTGGGTCTCATAACATCTTAAGATGTGTTCATTTCACCTACAAAATTTCATGTGAATCGGTGCAGTACTTTTTGTTGTAGCAATGGAAGGGTAGGGAGTCATTCATAAACCACGTAGACTTTTTGGGGGGAGGGGGGTCTAACCAAAGTCTACGCTCCATACAAATTTTAAATTTTTTGTATGGACAACAGTCTACGAGGGGGGAGTGGGGTACTGAGATGGCCAAATCTTGGTCTACGTGGTTTATGAACAGCCCCTAGACTGTGCACCATTGAATTTTGTACAGCCCATAGTTTTGCTTGTCAGCGCTGTAGCTTTAGAATTTGGCAACGGAAATGTCTGAAATTTTGAACACAAACCTTTTGTTCTAAATTCGTTGCATGGGCAAAATTTCAAAAAAATCGATATGCACCATCAACACTTCCCAAGTAACATTTTAAGTTTTGTTCGGCTCTACAAGAGATCTTCATGACCAATTTTATAAAACTCGCAATAAAACTGATTTATACATCAAAACATCTTGATAACCTCTTTAAGAGCATCTTCCAGCTAAGTGGACCACTCTCACCACTCTGCGGTTTTGCAAACCGCATTAAGAGTATCAATAAAACCGTTTTAAAACCAAGTAGAAAAATTTCCCATTCTCGATTGTTGTTGTTTTTTTTTTTTTTCAACAAAAACTATGACAGCTCAAGATGCAGAGAAGCTTCTTCGATGACACGTAAAGTTCAGGACGATACATCATTCGTAGGTAGAAGCGAACATTTCAAGGTAATATTTAAGTTGTTATTGTGTTGGTAGGCTTATGCGCATTCAATTTTACCGTGAATATTAGGGTTGCAGAATCATAAAATTAATGCGCTTCAAAAATAGTGAATATTATCATCTTGGAATGAAATAAATCAATTTGTTTATTTAGTAAAACTATCTCGAATCACAAGAAAACTCAGCAGAGAGAGTTTATTTATGTGAGCATGTTATGGAAATGGTGGCAAACTATCAATTCATTGCTAATTTGAGCTAAATTAACTATATTCCATTCACGTTAGCTAATTCTTCAATATGGCGACAACCATAATCAGCGAAAATAAAACGAAAGCAAGTTAACTTTTATGATGACAGCAATAAACCTAGAAATGTCGTAGTTCTGCTTTTCCACCAACAGATGTCGTTACTAATCGAACGGATCGTCATCTGTTGAGAGTTTTAACTGTTTTATTGTGGTAATAATGATTGCCAGAAGGTTTACATATCGTAAAGTTTTGTTTACTCTTAAAATCTGTCTTTATGGATATCTTCAAGTATACTATAAAACATTTTATCAATGGTTTTCATAAAAGCAGTCATAAAACTGCGAGTTTTAATTATTGCTGTAATAAAACCCTAATAAAAATCAAACAAAACCAATCAGCAATGAAATTGTTACTTGGGTAGCACACAACATGCATTCATAGGCGTAGCCAGAGGGAGGCAGGGGGGGGGCCATCCCAAGTAGCACCTGCAACTAAAATGGAAATGATCATCGTTGCAAACATGTTGCAACTGAGTTTTCACGAAACAAACATAATTAAAACCCATTAAAATCCTGTTGTTAATGCCAAACTGAGGTGTAACAGTTTTATAACAACTAGCAAAATGAAAACAAACGTCATCATTAGTCGAAACTTGCGAAACCAATTTGTAACTGAAGTATACTCTGATTGTTTCAACGAATCTTAGTTACAACCGTTTACAAACCAAATCAATCAAAACATTGATTCTGATTGTTATAAACATGTTGCACCTGGAACTTATTTAAAACAAAACGAACAATTTTGACAGGAGAGATAGAAGTTCCAAAATGTGCGGCAAAATGTTTTTGTGATCACGAAAAATATAAAATGCACTATAAAAAACCAAAATGTTTCAAAAATAACGAAATCATGTACAAATAAAATGTAACCTTTTCTTCATAAATTTATCGACATATCCCAAATTTTATAAAATTAAAGTGGTAAAATAGAAAAAAATCTGATTGAAAGTATAATATTGACCCAATAAAAAAATTCTGCCTCATTTTCGCAGTACTGAAGGACTGGTACCTACCACTGGGAAGATTTGAATATATGGGGTTTTGAGAAATCTAACGTAACGTACAAAAATATTAGGATTGATTGATTGATTTATCTTTATTTGAGAGACTTAAAAATATTAGGAGTCTCCCACGAAAAATTTTACAATGGGTTTACGTGAAACTTTCGGTACGTAATAAATTGGCAGCCTCTTGTCGACGTAAATGAGAAGTACACGTCCAAGTGTCGGCTTTTTTGATTATTCATGTCCTACACGGAAACTCCCTTATTTTGGGTCAATTTTACCCTAAAATGAGTATATCAAATTGATTAGTTACCCAAAATTAGGTTGTTTTTCCTCTCTCCCCCACAGATGTTGTCGTCACATCTGTCACATCTGTCACAGACAGATATGCGTCTATGCAATGGGGGTCCTTGAGGCCAATAAGCTAATTTTGGGTAAATGTAGATTTACCCAAATTTGGGTTGAATCAAAGGGGTCTTGGGTTGAATTTACCTCTTGAGTATATTTTTAGTTGGAGGTAAAGGCAATTTACCTTGCGTGAGTTTAAAAGATTCACTCAAATGTTGACTTTTTGGGCCGAACTATAGGATTGCGTCAAAAGAATCCAATTTTTGGTAGTTTGGCGGTTCCGTGTACCACGTGCAGCATTATTGTACTTTGTCAGTACGGATTCCCATAGACATGATTCAGCAAATAGTAACTTTCTGAATTCTAAAATTAATTTTCAGCATTTTATGAGTGCATTAAATAAGCTGCTGAAATGCACTTCGCCAAAGCAGTATGGCGAGTTAATTTTTACCACAAATGCCTAAATTTTCACTCGCAAAATGATAGGTAGACTGAGGCGCGTTGAGAATACGGAGCTAAAATGCGTAACTTACCGATAAATCCGGAAGGGCACACAAGTTGACGCTCTCGGTCAGCCTTATTTTCGATATATTTATGCACCCAATTTATTATTCACATGAACGAAACTGTTGATGCATAATAACTGGCAGTGACGAATGTGGTGACTAGTTGACTGGTTGTCGAATCGGTCACCATTTTTTAAGTCGACTATAAGTTGTATCTTGGTTATAATTCAATTGCGTATTAAAACCGTTTATATAACGTATGGATGTTTTATATTGGCTCCACCTCTTGCGCTTTTTTGGTTGCAATTTAGTCGTTAATAAGACGATTGGTTCAAATGGCATAACCTTCAACATAGTTGCATACAAATTACAGGAACTTATTAATGTCCAAGTGTGTTGCTTGGGATGCTAAGAGCAAAATACCTAGGATTTCTTTAGGAGTTCTTTCAAGGAACCTTAAGAAATTCCTTTAAGCATGTATTCAGGAACTTTTCAGGGATTTTTTCAGAAATTCCAAAAGAGGCTTCTCCAGGAGTTTCTTCTTCGTGCAGGGTTCCGAAAGTGATGGTTTCAGGGTTTGTTCCAAGAAATGCTTCAAGAATTCAGTCCACGATTCCTTCAAACAATTTTACATGTGCAAGGATGCATCGACGAACGCCTCCAGGAATCATTCCATAGCTTCCTTCAATGATTCCATCATTGATTGCTCCAGAGAGTTTTTCAAGAATTCCTCTATGGGTTTCACCAGACATTCTTCCGAAAATTTCTCTTTGGCTATCTATAGCAGTTCCTTCAGTAATTGCTCCAGTGCTTTTTTCGATAATTCCTCCTGGAATTTCTCCAGGGATACCCGTCAGCAGAAACTGGAATATTTCGAAGTATATCAGCAGGAATACCAGAATTTTACCAGAGATTAGCTAAAAATTAATCCAGGAGTTCCTTTTGTCCAAAAATTTTTGTGACATGAATTTCAATTTTTTTACCTACAGAAATTCTGCAGAATTTGTTAAGAAAGCTTCCTGGAATTCCCTAAGGATTTTCTCATGGGATTGCTTCCGGGATTCCTCATGGGATTTTTTCAGAAATTCCTCTAGGTTTTCCTTCAAGAATTCCTCCAGGGATTCATCCGGGAATTTCTTCTGTGTTTCTTTCAGGAACAACTCCACACTTTTTAGAGTTCCTTCAGGAATTCCTCTTGGAATTCTGTCAGGGACTCCTCCAGGAATTAAGAATTAATCCAGTACATCCTACAGGGACTGTTTAGGGATTCTCTTAGGAATACCTCTAAGAATCGCTTCTGCAATTTCTTCAAGAATTCTTCCTAGGATTCTTCCAGGAATTTCTCAAGGGATTCCTCCAGGAATTATTCCAGGGATTCCTCTGTGAATTGCTGCAGAGATTCCCCTTAAAACTCATCCAGGGGTTCCTTCAGAAATGCCTCCAGAGAATCCTCCAGAAATACCTCCAGGAATTCTTCTAGAGATTCCTTCAGGAGTATTTCTAGAGATTCCTCCGTTAATCCCTACAGACATTCCTCTAGGAATCCTCCATGCCACAAAAGTTCAGCTTATTGGACACAGTGGCATAATTTCCCCAACAGGGGAGGAAAAAATCCTCCATGGATTCCTCCAAGAAATTCTGCAGTTCTTAACTCGGGAATTACTTCTGTGATTATTTCTGGAACAACTTATTTTAAAAATTCCTCCAAAGATTCTCCCAGGAACTCTTCTTAGGATTCCTTCAGTAACGCCTCCAGGAATTAATCAGTACTTGCTCCAGGAACTGTTTAGGGATTCCCTTAGGAATTCCTCTTGAAATTGCTTCCGAGATACCTTCTGGAGTTTCTTCAGGAACTCTTCTAAGGATTCCTTCAAAATTTCTCCAAGAATTCCATCTGCGATTTCTTCAGGAATTATTTTTTGTATTCCTCACTAGATTAATCCACGTATTTTTTTTATGAATTCCTTTAGGTTGTTTTTTCAAGGATTCCTCTGGGAATTCCTGCAGGGATTTCTCTAAAAACTCGTCCAGGAATATATCTAGAGATTCCCCCATAAATTCCGCCAGAAATTCCTCTAGATATTTCTCTAGGAGTTCCTGTGGAGATTCCTACAGAAATTTCTCTAGGATATCCTCCAGAATCCCTACAAGATTTTTTTCAGAGATTTCACCAAAAAATCCCTCAGGACTTCCTCCATGCATTCCTCCAGTGGTTCCTCCAGTTATTGCTTCCGAGATTCTTCCAAAAATATAACCAGGAATCCCTACAGTAATTTATTCAGGAAATCCTTAAGGAATACCTCCAAGGATTTTTTTCAGAGACTCCTACAGGAATTCCTCCAAAGATTTTCTAAAAATTACTTCAGAGAATCCCCCCAGGAAGTCCACCAGTAATTTTACTTCCATCTTCCAGCAAGGTTTCCTGGGATTCTTTCAGGGATTCTTCCTTGGATTTTTGCAGAGATTTCGCCAAGATTGATTTAAGGACAGACTTGTTAGAATCCCAAAATGAAGCCACAATGGCCGACTTTGGTACCTACTCACGATTTCGAGAGCACAAAACTCTTCGTAAACAAAACCAGCATACCTGTTCTTTTCATTTGAAGCTTATTACAAGAGCAAGAGCAGAATAATAAAATGCACTGTTGTTTGAAGCTTGCTTCTTGAGATTTTTGCGTCTGAAGTTCTGATGCATTGTTGAAGCGGGATTTCAAGACATTTGTCCTTAAGCGATCCCTCCAGGAATTCCACCAGTTATTCCCCCAGGAATTGTTTCAGGGACTCCTCCAGAAATTCCTCCTAATTCTTCCAGAAGATTCCTTCAGAAATCCTTGCAGTATTCCTCCAGAATTCCATCCAGGAATTTCTCCAGGGTCTCCTCGAGGAATTCCTCCAGGAATTTTGCAGGGCATTTTTTCAGAAGTTTCTCTCAGAGTTCATCTACAGATTCCCCTAGCAATCCATCCAGTAATTAATGCAAGAATTCCTCCAAAGATTCCTCCACGAATTCCCAAAGGAATCTCTCCAGGGATTCCTTCAGGCATTCCTCCAGGACTTTATCCAGGAATTTCTCCAGGAACTCCTCTAGGTGATTCTCCAGAAAATACCCCTAGAATTTCTTCAGGAATTCCTCCAACAATTTCTCTAGGGATTGATCCGGGAATTGTTTCTGGACATCCTTCAGAAATTATGTCAGCAATTTCTCTAGGAAATTTTCCAAGATTTTTTTATTCTTAATCACTTAACCTAATTTTACAGCTCTTTTGTCCACTTGGGCACTACGTGAGCGATTCCAATTGGACGCTGCACTTACACTTTTGTACAGCGCCTACATGTATTCTATTTTAATTCAACTGTATCGAACTGGTGCCTTGTGCTTCTTCAACTTTTCTACCCTGTCCACGGTAGAATGATGAGCACGATGATGCTGGTGGTTGGCTGCTGTTCCTTTTCCAGTCCAACTGGGGGTCGTCCATTATGAGTTGCGGTTCGCCGATATCCAAATTCCGGGTTCGTTAGAGCTATATGCTCCAAAGAGGGTCAGGTGCCAGCTGCTCTCGGGGGGAAGAGCAACTGACGAAAAATTGCAAGTGCCGGGGCTGGGTTCGAACCCATGACCATCCGCTTATGAAGCGAACGTGTGGACCACTGCGCCACGGGCCCCGACATTTTCCAAGATTACCCTCAAGAATTTTGCATGGACTTCTCCAGGCATTTATCTAAGAATTTCTCCTGAGATTTCTTCATGAATTGCTTCATGAATTTCTCCACGAATTCCTCCAGAGATTTTCTCAGGGATTCCTCCAGGATTCCTTTGAACATTCTTCCAGAAAATCCTCCAGAAATTCCTTTTTTCCAGCAAATCCGCTAGGGTTTTCATAAGAACCTTTTCCGGGAAATTCGCCAGGAATACCTTCAGGAATTTTTCATGGATTCCTCCAGATACTCCTCCAGGAATTCCACTAGAGATTTCCCCAGGGATTTCTTCACAAATCCCTTCAAGGATTTCTCCAGGGATTTCTTCAGGAATTCTTTCGAGAATTTCAATAGGAATTCTTCCAAAAATTTCGCTAGAAATTCCTCCAGGATTTTCTCAGAAATATAAAAATAATATACAACTCCCAGAATTCCTCTGGAGATTCCTCTAAAAACTTATCCAGTGATTCTTTCATGAATTCCTCTAGAAATTCCTCTAGGAACTCCCACGGGCATTCATCCAGGATTTTATCCAGGAACTTCTCCAGGAACTCCTCCAGGAAATACCACAGGAATTGCATCCTTTAGAAACTGTGTCAGCAATTCCTCTAGGGATTCTTCCAGGCATTTCTCCAAGAATTTCTCTGGATATTCCATCAGGGATTGCTTCAGGAATTACTCCAGAGATTTTTCCATAATTTTTTTCACGGTTTTTTTTCAGGGATTTTCTCATGGATTCCTCCAGGAAATCCCTCGAAGATACCACTGGGAAATCCTCCAAAAGTTCTTTCAAGGATTCTTCCTGGAAATTCTCTATGGATTTCTTCAGAAATTATTCCAGGTAGTTGATTGATTAAGCTATATCAGAAGAATATAGAAGCCCCTGGCTGGTTCGTCTCTTTCCAAGAAGTTCTCCAGGAATACCTTCGTGAATTTATCATGGGTTCCCTTAGGTATTCCTTCAGCGATTTCTCCACAAATTCCTTCAAGGATTCCCTCAGATTTTCCTTCGAGGATTTTATCAGAAATTCCGTTAGAAATTACTCCAGAAATTTCTCAATGGATATTGTTCAGAAATAGAAAAATTACAGAAAAATAAATATAAATCATCCAGAATTCCTCTGGAGATTCCTCTAGAAACTCATCCAGTAATTCTTTCGAAAATTGTTTCTAGGAATTCCTCCAGCCATTCATCCAGGATTTTATCCAGGAATTTCTCCAGGAAAAACACCAGAAATTTCATCAAGAATTCCTCCAGCAATTGCTCCTGGACATCCTACAGAAATTATGTCAAGAATTCCTCAGGAAATCCTCTAAGGATTTATTCAGAGATTCTTCCAGAAATTTCACCAGGACTACTTTCAGGAATTTTTCAGGTTTTCCTCCAGACATTCCTCCAGGAGTTCTGCCAGAGATTCGTCCAGGGTTTGCTTCAGAGATTTCTCCAGGGATTTCTCCACGAATTTCTCCAGAGATATTCCCACAGATTACTCCAGGGAATCCTCCAGAAATTCCTCCAAGGGTTCTTCCAGGAAATCCTAGTGGAATTTCTCAAGGGATTTTTTCAGAAATTCTCCAGCAATTCCTCCCAGAATTGCTTTGGAGATTTCTCCTGGATTTTTTCTAGAGATTACTCCAAGAATTTATCCAGAAAATTTCTCCAGGAATTCTTTCTGGATCTCATCCAAGAATTCTTTCAGGAATTACGCCAGGAATTTGTTCAGAAGTTTCTCCAGGCATTCCTCCAGGATTCTCTCTAGAAATTTTCCCAGGAATTGCTTTAGTGATTCTTCCAGGAATTCCTTCAGGCATTTCTTGAAGAATTTCTCCAAAGATTCCATCTGAAATTTCTCAAATATTTCCACTAGGAATTCCTCAAGAGATTTCTTTTGAAATTTTCCTATGGATACCTCCCAGAATTCCTCCATGAATTTCTCCAGAATTTCGTACAAGGAATCCTCCAGGAATTGATCTAGGATTTCTTCTAGGATTTCCTCATGAGACCTCTTCAGATATTTTTCTAGGTATTCCTCTCATAATTAATACAGGAATTCCTTCAGGTATACATCTAGAATTCTTCCAGGGATTCCTCCGGGAATTCCTCTGGGATTTTTTACAGGGATTCTACAAGGCTTCCTCCAGGCATTTCTGTAGGAATTGCTCCAGGAATTAATCCATGTGTTTCTTCAGGGATTTATCCAGAAAGTTTTCCAGGGATTGCTCCATAAATTCCTCATGGATGATTTCTTCAGGCTTTTCTCTCAGGTTCGCTTTGAGAATTGATTTAGGAGTTCCGTCGAAAATTTCCGAAATCCTTCTATCATCTTTGCAGTGAAGTACCCAAGAACTTCTCCAGGATTACCTGATGATTTTTTTTCAATTTTTCGAGATTTTCTGGAAGAATTTTTTCAGCGAATAGTATTGGAAGACAATTTGAAAAGGATTTATACAGGAACTAAGAAATTCTTAGTTAGTCCTCAAAAGAGTTCAGCTATAATTTCTCCTGAATGTTTTGTAGATATTAAAAATTAAATTTGTAGAAATTAAAAAAAAAAATCAGAGCAAAATAATGTACGAGTAAATAAAAATCCTTAATCTTCCAGGAATTGGTCACCGCTACCAGAAACACGTTGATTTTTGTAGATCTCTTTATAACGTATTGCGCAAAGTACTACAGAGTGACTGCTGAAGGGTTAAATAATGTCTTTAGAATATAATATTATTATATCCAATTTCATCATATTGCGTTTAGTTATGAACGTACTAGGTACAAATTTGCTAAGGGGGCTTGCCCCCCCCCCCTGACCGAAAAGCTGGCTACGCCCTTGCATGCATTCCCATCGTATTGTAAACGTGCGGAATAGTGGCCCAATGTCACCCCGCACGACGGTATTACAATTAAAATTCTTTGTATGCTAAAGAATCTACATACATTCATCTGTTAATCATGGAAGACTTTTGGAAAATCAGTTCGTTGGTGTTTAAAATACGGCAGCTATGATGAATAGTGTGCCTGAATGCCTTAAAATCACGATTTTATTGTTAATCTTAACCGCCGTTCAAAAAATAGTTATTGTTACATCAATATCATGTTGAATACATTTTTGGACGACAAGAGTAATGTACAAAGATATAAAAATGTGAAATATGCCAAATTTAAACTTTGAAAAATGAGTATTGATGATACGGGGCCCGTAGAATGTGTCAAACATCCGATGATCGTCATGTGTTATCCACCCTTCTCCACTAGTAACATCCAATCAATTGGATGTTTATCTAGACGCGACTTTCGTTACCTCTTTTATTCGAGGTCGAGTTTCCTATTAAAGTCTCCTATTATCTACTTTACGCCGACCGCAATTTCTCAGTTGTATTGAATCCAATCCAGCTGATTTTTGGACAGCAGTTAGTGGTTACTATAGACTCATCACATATAAAAAAATGAACTCAATTGATCAGAAGACAGCCTGGAAAACGCGGTGGGCAGCGTCTAATAGGAGACCCGACTGTACTCTAATAATTAAAATCACGCGTCTTTCGCTTAACAACTCAAAAACGAAGTCAATAGACAATCTTCCAGATTCATTATCTGAATATTCGTTCCGAAATGGAGCTTTCCAATGATCTTCATGGCACGTCCTACTCCTTTACTAATAGGTTTTATTTGATATTAAGAAGATGTCTGGAGTCCAAAAATGGCGACCACAATATTCAAGATGGCGGCCCAAAATTCGAAATAGTGGCTATTCAATGGAGTTTTAGGCTCTAAAACTATGCAGTAGGAGTATAATTGGTATGGAGAAGATGTCTGGAGTCATAAAATGGCGACCAGAATATCCAAGATGTAGACTCAGAATTCAAAATGGTGGCTATCTAATGGAACCATGCAATATGGGTATATTTGGTATGGGGAAGATACCTGGAGTCCAAAAACGGTGACCATAATATCCAAGATGGCGGTTCAAAATTCAATCTCATGTGGGTTCCTGGTCACTGGGTAACGAGCGCGCTGATGCTCAAGCCAGAATAGGCTGACAAAGTGAGCTTTTTTCTAATACAATTCCAGGAGACGATGTGAGAACGTGGATTAAAAATGTTTTATGGAGAGCATGGGCAAGTGAATGGAATTAAGATAGATCCATCTTCCTTAGAAAAATCAAGCAAGAGGTTACCGCGTGGAAAGATCAACAAAACTGGAAAGAGCAGAAGATTCTATCCCGTCTTAGAACCGGCCACACGCATGTATCCCATAATATGGGCGATGGCCGAAATTTCCACAAAATTTGTGAAACGTGCAGTACTCAGAACACTGTACAATATTTTATCAGTAACTGCCCAATCTTGGAACACCTCCGGATACAACATGACATAACGTCTACAAGTCGTGCCCTCCAAAATGACTCTGTATGCGTAAGGACTCTGATGAACTTCCTCAAAGAAGCTAGGCTATTCAATCAAATCACGGATATTTAAGGAAAACAACACCAATGAATATAATCGACTCGGCTTACCACACGGTTAATGATATAGAAAAACTCTTTTGAAGTACACCGCCTTTAGAAAGGACTTTCTAGTCCTATATGACTGACAGACTAGTTTTATACTTTTGGTAAACTCTGTACCACTGGAAGTGGAAGGTACCCTTCAGGTACTTCTAGTTTATTTGTTAATTCTCTAATAGATGAACCAGCCTCGGGCTGAAAATCTCTCTAATAAAGATACATAACCTCAAAATTCAATATGGCGGCTGTTTAATGGAGTATTAGACTCTAAAACCATGCAATATGGCTATATTTAGTATAAAAAAGATGTCTGGAGTCCAAAAATGACGCCCAGAATTTCCAAGATGGTGATCTAAAATCTAATATGGCGGCCCAAAATTCAAGATAACGGGTGTTTAATGGAGTTTTAGGCTCTAAAACCACGCAATATTGATATATTTAGTATGGGGAAATGTCTTGAATCCAAAAATGGCTACCACAATATCCAAGATGACGGTCTAAAATCCAAGATGGCGGCTTCAAATTCAAGATGGCAGATGTTTAATTGAGTTTTAGATTCCAAAACCATGCAGTATGGGCATATTTGGTATAAAGAAGATGTCTGGAGTCCAAAAATGGTATCCCAGATGGTTCCAAATACAAGATAACGGCTGTTTAATGGAATTTAAGGCTCTAAAATCATGCAATATGGGTATAATTTGTACGGAGTATACAGTCAGGATTCGTTATACACGGTGGGTGGTACTATACGCCCACCGCGATTTCTCGACTGCCTTACATCCGATTAAACTCATTTTTGTGTGTAGTGGCGACATATCGTAAGCTAATTACCTTCCAAAAATGAACTGAATTGGTTAAAATACAACAGAAAAATTGCGGTGGGTGGCACCGTGCATAACGAGTGTTGACTGTATTTGGTATGGAGAAGATGTCTGAAGTCCGAAAATTACTACGATAAAATGACGACCAGAATCTCCAAGATGGCGGTCTAAAATCAAATATTATAGCTCCAAATTCAACGAAACGATATGATTTCTGGTGCCATGAATTAGATTTTGTTAAACGGAAGATAGTGCAATATTCATCAACATGTAACTGATTTTTGTTGAAATGGGTTTTAGAAAGTACGAGGAAGGCACCATCACCGCTAGGTGGATTAATTGGGGTTTTTTGTTCTATTAAAAACACAACTCGACGGTATTCGAAGCGCAGGTAATTTTCGCAAATTTCATACGAAATTTTTAGTACAAAAAGTTTACCTAAACTTACATGTTTTTCCTAAATCTGTACGAAAAATTGTTTTCCGTGTAATTCAGAATTGGGTCGACCAAATTTTAAAATTAAAGTTGCATTAGAACCCTATTTCTATCCTCTTTGAGAGCCATTCATTAGATTTTAGCGGAAAAATTCATAAAATAATTTAAATTATCGAGTAAGGTTTACAAGTCACCGTGCAAAAATTTGTGGTCACCCCTTAGTATGCTGCATCGTGCAAAAGTTTGGGGTCACCTTTCAAATGAATTCTGAGTCGGATTTTTATTCAAATCGTCATTTTTCCGGTGCAACTCCAATTTCTCCTATGATAGTTGAATGACAAGACACAGAAACGGTTATGAAATGTTCATAAATTAAGTTCTAGACTAAGTTAAGGTAGAAAATTGTATATAAAATCCATACTAAATCAGTTAAGCTCGTTATATGGAGTACGAAAGAGGATAGAAGTGAGATAAAAATGACTAATTCGTGAGTTCTACCCTATATAACTGTAAATGTTAAAACCACAAATACACAATTACCCCAAAAATCATCACAACGAATGTCATTTCTCCGAATGTACTATTACATTCGAGATTTTTTGTTTTGGTGCAAAGCAAAGGGATAACTTTTTGATAAAATGGCCATTTAAATTAAAATATGTAACATTCCTGTTACTTATGGATTTTGGGGTAATGGTATGTTTGTGCTTATAACACTTACAATTATATATGGTAGTATTCACGAATCAGTCATTTTTATCTCACTTCCATCATCTTTCGCACTTTATATAACGTACTTAGCTGATTTAGTATGGATTTTATATACCATTGTCTACCTTTACTTAGTCTAGAACTTAGTTTATGAGCATTTCTTAACCATTTCTGTGTCTTGCTATCAAACTATCGAAGAAAGAAATGAAGTTGCACTAAAAAAAAAGATGATTTGAACGAAAGTCCGACTCACACTTCATTTGAAAGATGACCCCAAACTTTTCCATGATACTACCAATACTAATACTAAGGGGTGACCCCAAACTTTTGCACGGTGACTTGTAAACCAAACTTGATAATTTAAATTGGCTCTCAAAAAGGATAAAAATAGGGTTCTAATGCAACCTTAATTTTAAAATTTTGTCGACCCAATTTTGAATTACATGGAACACAATTTTTCGTACAGATTTAGGGAAAACATGTAAGTGTAAGTAAACTTTTTATATTAAAAATATGTTATAAAATTTGTGAAAAGTACCTACGAATCAAATCTAACTCTTTATCTTTCGATAGTGTCTGAGAATGACTGGATTAAACGAAAGATGACTGAGAAATGACCGAAAAACATTTCCATGTTTTTGGGGGGGTGACCCCAAACTTTTGCACGGGAGTGTGCCTGCATCATACAAGATATTTGATAAAACTCTCGAAAAAGTTTAATCATCACACTGCTTCACTCGATCTCCCAAAACACAGAATCAACAGGACGCTCAACACGTTCGGATATTACAAAGTGTGCCAAAATGCTCAAACCAACTACCGCGGAGTAAAAATCGTTGTACACTAAATTCTGTTTTTACGCGATTTTTTGTTCCGCGTAAAAAAAATCGTGTAAAAAAAGTTTTCAAAACTTTTTTTATCGGATCATCCTAAAATTTTGACAGGGTATCAAGGATGATAAGAGAGATCTCTGGTAGAAATTTGCGCCCCATCGGAAGTAAATTGCGACCAGGAGAGAAGAATCTTTCCAAAAACACATCGCGTAATTTCGAGAAAATCGTGTAAAAAAAATCGTGTAAAATAAAACCGCGTAAAAAAAGATCGTGTAAAAAAAGAATTTAGTGTAGTGGATTGCTCGACAAGAAAAAAAACCCTCAACAAAAAGCACGCCAAGACCAACACAACACTGAGCAAAAATGTAATGAATGATAACGAGATTATCCATTTTATGGCTCCCATCTCGACGCCGTTCGCTCCGATAGTAGATACCTACCACGGCAACCAGCAGCCCAAACATGGGGAAAGTGCGGTATCGCCAAAAAAGTGGTGAACCACCATTTCTCCCGCAGAAACCAGGACCGCGCAGTTGGTCATTTTTTTGTTCGTGCTTTTGAAGAGTAAAAGGACTTGTTTCGACATCCATTGGCAATCGAGTTTAAGTTTTGTTCAACTTTTTGGGTTCGTCTACATTGGAAAGTAGCGCAGTACGAATTTGAGGATAAAACCTGTGATTAGAAGTTATTCGGAGCATAATAAGCTTGAAATTCTAACAAGAGTTCTTTCATGAGATACGGCTCCCATAGCTCTTCAAGTAACTTTATTCAGAACTCTTACAAAGTCATTACTTGTTGAGACGAAGTCTTTCCAAAGATTCTCCAAAAAAAACACTTTTTATTCACAGATTTTTCCAGTATTTTGAAAGTTTCGAACGAAAGTTTTTAAGCTTTACAAACGATCTCATAAAAAATGGGCACAGCGTGATAGTTTCTAATACATACACTCCCGTTCAAAAGTTTGGGGTCACCCCCTCAAAAACATGTCATTTTTTTAGGCCCATATCTCCGCCAATTCGCGTCCGATTTCAAAACCCTAGGTTTCATTCAAAAGATAATAAGTCAAAGAAACTTTGAACATGATTTAAAAGAAACTTTTTCAAAAAAATTTGTATGTAAACTTAACCCAAAGTTGCCAAATTTTCTAAAAAATGAATATAAACTTACGGCAGTGTCGCTGGAAGTTGGGTCGACCAAATTTTAAGATAAGAGCGGTAATATGACCCATTTTCTATTAGCTTTCAACTGCTTTTTACAGAACTTAGCTAAAAAATCTAGAAAAAAAGTTATTAAGTAAATTAATCCTTGATGTCATCGACCAAAAGTTTGGGGTCACCCCTCAAAATGCTGTATCGGCCAAAAGTTTGGGGTCACTATCGTAAAACATGGAAAAGTGATTTGTTGATATCTTTGTCATCTTTCATTCAATTTTAATTCTTCTTGGCTTATTTGAAACAAAATGAATGATACTTACTGCATAGACATTGAACCAAACATATTTGTTGAAATTTACATACTAAAACTTAACGTAAAGTTGCCTCATTTTTTGAAGCGTGGTAAAATGTGCTTACTTTACATAACATTTTTATATACAAAAATCGTTAAATACGTTAAGTTGAAGACATCAAACGTAAATTTAGTTAATTATCTTTGAAATGAACCAAAAATAATTAAAATTGAACTATAGATGACGAAGATATCACCAAATCACTTTTCCATGTTTTACGAAAGTGACCCCAAACTTTTGGCCGATACATCATATTGAGGGGTGACCCCAAACTTTTGGTCGATGACATCAAGGATTAATTTACTTAATAACTTTTTTTCTAGATTTTTTAGCTAAGTTCTGTAAAAAGCAGTTGAAAGCTAATAGAAAATGGGTCATATTACCGCTCTTATCTTAAAATTTGGTCGACCCAACTTCCAGCGACACTGCCGTAAGTTTATATTCATTTTTTAGAAAATTTGGCAACTTTGGGTTAAGTTTACATACAAAATTTTTTGAAAAAGTTTCCTTTAAATCATGTTCAAAGTTTCTTTGACTTATTATCTTTTGAATGCAACCTAGGGTTTTGAAATCGGACGCAAATTGGCGGAGATATGGGCCCAAAAATATGACATGTTTTTGAGGGGGTGACCCCAAACTTTTGAACGGGAGTGTATGTACCGTAATCCGGGGTAACATTGATCAGAATTTTCGATCTTTCTTGAATAATTCTCTTGTTAAAGCAAACGTTACATGTTTTATATTTTTAAAACAAGTACTGGCCCTCTGAGTATGTGTTAAGCTTCCCAAAAACGTACTGTAAAACTTGAAAACATGTTTAAATAGGCTTTTTAATCTAATTCTTGATTTTGTTGATTTGGGGTAACATTGATCATGTCAGTGATCAATGTTCGTTTGTGTTGAAAGTACTCTTTCTTACTAAATTCGGGGTCGCCGATTTCGAATATGTTGTCCAAATTCTTACAAGTTATGTACTTTTTGGGTTATTTTAGGATTAAAATCCTCTAAACCGCGAATAACGCCTAAAGGTAGGCAATAGCTTAAGGAATTGATACCCTACTTTTAATAAATCGTATATTTCATTAAAAAAGAGCTTTTTCATAAAAGTTTCGTTTATCAAATCCAACTCTAGGATATCATATTGAAGTAAAACAGTGATTTCGAAACCCATGTTGTATCTAGTATTCACGCCAAGCGTGAATGTTTGACAATGTATCTCATTGCGTTACGAAACACAGAGTAAAAGTGGCGCCAAAACGGGCAACTGCATCGCTATTCTGCGACCCGGATAGTTTTTCGGATATTTTTCGGATATTTCATCCCATCCATCCGCCGGCGGCGGCAGACGATACGTTACGTCTGGGACAAATGTGGCCTATGCTATGGGCTCATACTTACGACAAAACGGAGCATAGTTAATTCCCAGAAGAAGGCGCAATATAGCGACCGAAACGTCGGATGAAAGCTTAAGAATCCGTTTTTGAGTTATTCCTCCAAAGACTGAACGCCATTCCCCTTCCAACGTTACGAAACACAGTTATGGAAAAATCGATTTATTTCAATGTTTATGAAATTCAATTTTCATGAATTGCATGTCATTTAACACCTAAATGATAGCAGATTTCGATATATGTACATACAAAACGCAACTTAGGACATTTACCTGTACGAATCAAAAGCTTGAGAAGTATCCAAAACAACCTACAACCATATTATGCGCAACATCAACCGACATTACCGAAAGCCGTTGGTAAACGTGACATAAATAAAACATTCTTCAATCAGTATCGTCGTCAATAGGCTTTCCGTACCATCATCAACAGCACACATGTGTCATGCCAAACACCAAGAACTGCTGCCCAACAGCGAATTGTAATATCCTCTGAAAGCAACCATTGATTTCGATTTAACTGTGATATGACCCCATGCCGTCTTTGAAACCCAATCCGGAGAACTATACCAACCTTCTTCTCTGATCACAGTTTCTCGAGTTTTCGTCAATCTTTGCATTCCAAGTAGCTTGCAGCTGGAGTTACAAAAATGAAACAACGGCAACTGACAGGTCTTTCTTGATTTCGCCCGTCGATCGTTTATGGCCCCGGAAAATTTATGTAATTCAATATCTGCCACAATCGATTACAAAGTGTTTCTGTGATTGGAATTTATTATCGTCGAGTGCTGGCAGAGATTAGCTTTTTCGTTCCCGGAAAGTGCCGCGCCGGTTGACGACGACGATGATGAAAGGAAAATCCATTACTCTGTTTTCGGTGGTTGCGACGCGACCGACGACGGCTTGTGAGCATAAAACAGTTCAAAGAAAATTATTCATAAATTTTGGGCGAGGACGAAATTAAATGTCGATTAATCCAGCCAACCGCGAGTAACGAGTGAGTGGAGTCCTTGTGGGAGTGGTCAAATTGTTCGTTCTTATCAAAGACCAAACACTCGCCGCCAAATTCCCGGCGGAAAGGCCAGTGGATGTGAATACTGAAACCGCACGTGCCAACCGAGAAATGTCGTCATTTTTCATTCGGGCGGAAATTAATGAGTTCATTAATAGCCTTGACGATGCGCCCACTTTTCGGCTGGTGTCGCCCCGTTATCTGAAGTGGTGAATGCGTGAGTAAGTGCCGAATCGTAGACGAAGTGGTTAATGAAAAGAGTCGCTACTACCCCAACCATGGCAACATTTTTATACCTAAATTTGCAAAAATCGTCCATTTTCAACCCCACCTCCCTCCTATGTCACACTTTTTGTATGAAACCTCCAAAATTGTTGTATGGGTCGTCACGTTATGCAAAACCCTTCTCCCCTTAAAAGCGTGGCGTAATTTGTGCATGACCCAAAAGATCGCTGTGAGTGTAGGCATCGTCTACCCATAACTCTGAGTGGTGTGTAACAAAAACTGCTTTACTTAGTCATAAAGTATTTCACTGACACGTAAGGAAGGACCTGACATTATTGATTAAGCGTCACTCCTGGCAATAAGCACAAAATAGTTGACACGCGACTGCTTGATAGGATGTTGTCAGCCTGTGTCCTTTCAATCAAACAGATCAGTCTTATGCTAATCATCGTTTTCGATGAAATAGAAGACTTGATTGAAGATGGCATCAACACATAAGAACATCGGTAATTTATCATTAAAGACGTTGTCAGGGCAGTGTATTCTTAGCTTTGTCGATAATAATTGATGATCCAAGCAGTAAAATTAGAGAAAAAAAGCAATAATCAATTTCTATCGTGAGAATGCTCTTCACCATCATCACCCAAAGCAAACGTCCCTGTAACTGTGGGACTTGTAAGTTTTTATTGGTTATGAAACACTATCATACTGATTAATTGCATAATCCGACGCCAAGCTGAAGTAGATATCAGGAAGGCAACGCCGCCGCCGCCCTGTGATAAGTTTTTGAAAGTCATCCACAGGCAACACCAACATCCTGTGGAGTGTGGATGGTTCTCCACGAAGCACCTACCTACCTTTCCCCACCGCTCACTCAAGTCGCAGCTGCTGTCAGTGTGGAGCAACGCATCGCGCAAACTTTTTACCCCCGGAAGCTTCAGGTCGGAAACAGTCATTCGAAACTTTCTGAATGGAATAAGCTTCATCATGACATTTTCCGCCGCTTGCAGCAGCTCATAGATAGTATCCTCCCCATTTGCGAACATAGTTTTCCCACACTCTAGCTAAGGTATTCAAGGCGATTTAACTCTGAGACGACGACGGCGCTCCAAAGAGTTTGGCAAAGTTCGCATCATTAAACACGATCAAATAATTATGCACGCGGCTGCATTCGCCAGGTGATATCGAATGTCTGTTTCCTATTAGTGCAAGTTCGCTAGAATCAGTGGTGGAAGTAAAAAATAACGCTGATAGTAATCCGAGATTTAGGAATAATCAACGTTGGCACATGGATGTTGGTTGATGAATTCGCCCTCCATTCTTAACAAACCGATTCGATCCCTTAACGACTTACGTCAAATAACTCCCTCTAACTGCTCCAGATAACTGTGAAGCCAACCGCAGGTTCTGCGCTTTTGCCATCGCTGTAGCAGTTGCTATACCTAAAAGAAGTGTTGACAAAGGGGTTAACCAATCGGAATCCACTGCAAAGTTCACGAATTTAGAATCAACCAGGTGCGGAATAATTAGGATATCCAAGACTTCCCAATTGTTGTAACTAATTCGTCGTAAATCAGATGTTTGTGATCATTTTAGCCGCTTGCTGTCTTACATAAGGACTGTTCATTAAAGAAAGTGGACATCTGTTTACCAATAGTTTAGAGTTAAAACTAAACAAAAAAATGTGAATTTTTGCTCAGTGTGTAAAATCATTGTTCACTTCGGCAACACACTCAAAGAAAACGGAAAAAAGTAAGAAATTTCGAGCGATAGATCGTATTAGCTTTGAGACTAGCAGATTAATTCTGCACAAATGATGTTCCAAAAAGTTGTCGTTTCGAGAATTGGCTTACTAATACACTTCCGGGACCGCAATTTTTTAACGCTAAGCAGGGGACAGATGTGCCGGATGATGTAGGGTACATCAGAACTGAAAAATTTGGGAAAAAGTTTTTGATGTGGCGAGCCGATTGTTCATGTGGCTTTAAGAGTTCTTCGTATTTCACAACGGGAACAATCAACGGTGAAAATAACAGAAAGGAATGCATCAAAAAACGACTTCTACCCATCTACCGAAAACATACGGATCCTCTTTTGTTTTAGGCGGATCTGGCATCCACATATTACGCTTCTTCTACACTAGAGATGCTCAAGACGGAAAAAGTCGATTTTGACGAAAAATGGCAAAATCCACAAAACTTCTCTGAACAGCGTCATGTGGAAAGATACCGGACAATAATTAAGCAGCATCTCAAGAAAGATGGAAGAGAAGCAAGCTCTGTTGTTTGCTTCAAAAAAAAAATTGTCTGCGGCACAACGAAAAGTTACGGAGAAAGTTGTGCAGAATCTTATGGGAGGTATCAAGAGGAAAGTCCGAGCGTTCTTCCGAAAAGCGAAGTAAATGTTCAAACTCACGTGAATTCGGCCACATGTATGTTAATTGTCATTTATAAAAAATAAACTTTTGAATTTGTTCGAAAATACATATTTTCTATAGAAAAACAGGTGTCCACTTTCTTTAATGAACAGTCCTTAAGCAGTAAGTCTGTCCACTTTTTCAAAAATGTTCTCTGATTCTCATGTCCACCCCCTTATTTTAGTTGGCATTCAAAAAAAAAGTACATACATTCTTACAGAATATGGACCCCAATTGGGCTAACTCCTACCTTCATGCCCTACTTTGTGCCCTAGGCATTTTGCATGGTACATACATCGCATAAGGCGAAACTGGAAGCATTTCCTTATTTTTTTGGTTTTTGATTTTTTATTAAATAACGAAGCTTTATTTTCAAAATCGGTTTTCGTGCACATGTAGAGTATGGATCAAGGTATCTCCTGAATTTTTTTGGTGGTGAAAATGTTTTTCGTTTTTGCAGAAACCATTTTTTTGTGATATTTTGTTTAAAAATGGTTTCTGCAAAAACGAAAACCATTTTCACCACGAAAAAAAATCAGAAGATACCTTGATTAATACTCTACACGTGCACGAAAACCGTTTTTCAAAATATTGCTTCGTTATTTTATAAAAAAATCAAAAACCAAAAAATGAGGAAATGGATCCAGTTTCGCCTTAAGTCTATAGTGTCTTTTTTATAGAGAGGTGCATCCTCGGGTTATGTGAGATCGACACACTAAAAACTCATTCTCTGGTTTCCTTACCTTCGTGGTACGCCCGTTAGGGATGACTTTGAGAAGGGGGGGGCGTACATAAGTACTCTCTATTGGTAAGCGTTCCACCAGCTACCGCCATATGTTGTCCCCTGTATCTCCCCTGGAAACTCGGGGTCTGGCAAACACTATCTAGACTAACCGTTGGACTTAAGCTCCCGGATGGAAAGGAGAGCCAACTCAACTTGTTGTTTTTCCCCCCGCCATTTTCTCTGTAGTTGAAGTACTATTCGGGAGACCGTGGAATTAACGGAATCTCACTTGTTCTCCCCCGTACACATCCTTTTAACAATGTTGGTCGGAGTGATATCTCTACCGCATATCCCCTGCTACTCGACGCCTGCATGTTGTGGTTGTTTACCAACACCACCTTCGTTTTGTGGTTCCCGAGTGCCAACTGTCTCGACCTCATCCAGTCCTCCACCATGCCAGCTGCGTGCGTTGCTATCAGTTCCACTTCCTCTATTAACTCGCCGTATACAACGAGGGAAATATCATCGGCAAAGCCGACCAGTTATACGCCCAGCGGACGTTTGAGCATGAATACGCCATCATATGCCGCGTTACATAGTACCGGGCCTAGGATGGATCCCTGAGTATCCCCGCATTGATGTTGTAGCTCCTCTCGCCTTTCTCGGTGTCATAGATTAGAACCCTATTCTAGAAGTAGCTCTCCAGTATCCAATGTAGGCTATCCAGGACTACTAAGTGGTCTCTGGGGTCCAGCTAACGCTTTTGAACTCATTCTTTTCGTCGAGCGTGATGACCGCGCAATAACGGATTCCCCTTCGCTTCTTTTGGAACGCTATCTTGGCCGTTTTGGCTGGTATAGACCATCAGCCTCGACAGAATGATCCTTCGAACAGTTTCCCGACGGAATCCAGAAGTCACCAGGTGGCTTCGCCTTGGCAGGATAACGTGCCTCTGGAGCCGGCCTTATGATACGCTCCATAAGCAATTGCTCCACAACTACCGGCTTATCGAATTGCGAGGTCAGCCATCCCCGATGACAGTCAATGACCATCGGCTGTGGCCGTCTTCCTCTGTGTTCTACTCTGTATCGAATCGGCAGATTGTCACTGTGCATGTATCCATCGTCGATCCTCCAGTCCGAGCTAGGGTTTAGACCTGCTGTAGGCTTTTTTTGTCGCCTACGTTCGCGTCATCCACGTTCAGACTAGCCATGGCTTCGAGTAGAGCCCAGCCTCTCGCGTTAGTCAAGCGGCTACCCCACTCAATCGCCCAGGCGTAGAAGTCTCTACTGATGACCACGTGACTCAATCCCACTATTGCGCTTATTAACGCTTCCAGCATAGACGAGAACTATTTTATCGGCCACCTGATAGGGGCATAACAACTGCAGTAGTACAACCCGTTGATCTTTGCTATTGCGAAGACCTCGTGCGACGTGGAAGTTATTTTCTGGACCCCGGTTGTACAGATTGCCGCTAGCTTGGCCTTATCCGATACCCAGTTTCCGTTATCGGGAGGGATGCGGTATGGATCCGATAGTAGGGCGATGTCTGTACTTGACTCGGTTTTGTACCCGACTCTGACGGACGCTTCTTGGGCCGCGTCTCATCAACAAGCTCAGCAGGCTCAGCAAAGAGGAAGCTGTTCGTTTGGGTGGACCGCTCTTCCCTGCTCGCATCAGCAGAACTCCGCTCTTCAACCAGGAGGACGCACTCCTTCTTGGACAGAGCCAGCGATTTGCGGAGCTTCAGCAGGCCCTGTTTCAGGTCCTTGCTGATGGTAGTCCGCGCGCTCGTGTAGCCGATCAGCTCGTCCAGCTGTTCGGCAACTACCAACATCTTTGGTAGCCCGCTGGCGCTCCTGTTGCGGTTCAGCGCCTGCGTGAGGTCCGCACCGGTCATCTGTGATTCCTCCGTCGGCGTTGTACCGCTTCGTGCACCACTTGTTGAACTTGAACTTCCTGCCACTGGCTCGCTGGGCACCATCTCATCTACCAATTACTATGCATGACCAGTATACCATATTCAGATACTTACTGGCATCGTTCCTAATGTGACACTTTGGAAGTGGTGCCATGTCGCTTGAACAGAGTTGCTTCCAGATGTGTGAAATTTCTGAGGAGGGCCAGCAGAGCCCACTTTAGTCAGGTTGCAATCCGACATCATGATGACTAGAACCACTCCCCCCGTAGAGTTCTGCGGAGACCAAAGTAAGCTTGATTTCCTGCCACAATGTGTCTCTGAATTTCTCTGCTGGTGATGGTCAGCTGGTCGATAGAATTTCGGGGTGCTCTCACCGGTGCTTCTCTACCGTATTTTAGAAGGTCTCTTGGTAGTTGATCTTCTCCAGCGGCTTTGATATTGTTGGAAATCTTTCGTCCTACGCACGTACTCCTAGATCTGTTACCACGCCACCGTCGGTGCTTGCAACGTCGCCATTAAGGTGTCTAACGTATTGCTGCCGCCACCTCTCGGCCACCTCACGCTAGCTCGTGAGAAGATTCCCGTGATTGTCTCGACACATATCGGCTTGTGGCACATAGCCTCTGCGCGAGCGGTTCAGCTTCTCGCCCTCGCACTTGAAACACTTTTATTGTTTCCTTCTATTCACTCGTTTTTATTATTGTTAGCTCCTATTGTTTTTTTTATAAAACATGTTGAATTTTAAGACTACAATGAAATCATTCATGTTTGCTTTTCTCTTCTTTTCAGGTAAGTTAGTCATCTCTCCGCTGAAGGTGATGTATCAAGAGGAATATCAAACTTTATATCATAACCGAGTATTCAAACTACAGTCCATCGTAAATCGCAATACCTTCCAATCATTTGCAATATATTGTACAATACACATCCACCTTAAGTTACATCAAACCATTTTTTTTTTTTTACTTCTGACCTATCGAGGTGTCAAACTTTATTTTTGCTTCAAAGCCTTCGTTGCCTCGTTTGCTCGAAAACTCCAGCCCGCCGGTTGATGTACCTACATCCAATATTTCATTCTTGGAGCACGGCGTTATGTTGCACTGAGAGTATGTGTTGTGTATGCTTCCAGCAGCGCAGCGGCAGCGTGACTTTATTTTCCGGCAAAAAATTCCACTTCACCGAACAATTTTCCAACACTTTTATTATTATGAACTTCTCAACTCGTTCTCTCTCTCTCGAACTCGAGCAAACCTGTTTCGAGAAGTGGTGTGCATACAGTTGAGAGGCAGTATACAGCAAATCCTCTATTAGCGGAAGATTTTTTTTGTTGGAGCAACGACAGCAAGTATTTCTGCTTGGTCGAACTGGAGAAGTACAAGCGAACGAAAAAAAAACTGCCAGCTGTCATAAAAGGGCACTGGAAATATATGGCACCGGAGCCTTAGCAACACGGTTGCCTTCGAATGAGGATGGATGGTTCTCGGGCTGGGATACCTAAGTGAGTTTTAGAAATATATTGTGGAAAACGAGAGATGTTCTTCCAGCTTACATCAATTTTGCCACACTGCAACTCTTTGTGAGGTACAGAAGTGATGCAGCTGCTTGTGATTTTTTTTCGAGAGCCTTGTCATGGTGTCACAATTGGTAGAAGTAGCTCGTGAAGAAGTTAGGGAGAAAATGTTTTAATTCAAACTCAGCATTTACAGTAATCATTATAACGTCATCTACCTCCAACACCTGGCAACACTGACCGACTTACATGCATTGAAGATTTCATTTTATGGGGATGTTTCTTAAATTACCGATAAACTTCTAATTGGCGATTTGGAATCTCAAGGAATGTGACGAAAAACCGGCAACACAGTCCAAGTAAAGTGAAATGAAGCATAATATTTCGGATTGACAAAGAGGATTAATTACAGATTAATTGGAGGTACAGTACCAACGAAATAAGTAAAAATATTTTTCAAAAAACTAATGATTTTTCACCTGAAGATGGCAATAAATATGGTCCAAACGTAGGGCGAATTAAAATTAAATTGGTGTAAAGGAAGTTGGCGAAACTGCAAAACCAAGAAAGTGTGGTAAAATATGCAAAAGATTTCAAAGTGAAATAAGGAAATTTGCAAGGAGTTTAGGTTACCAAACCCCTTGCGTCTGCGCATGTTCATGTCGGGATGTCGAAGTGTTTTTTGGGGAATGGTTGTGTAGCAGAGAGTTCACATTAGTATGTAGATGCCAAACCTCAGATGATACGACGATGTGACACAGTTCGCCAGGATTCATAACTTGTAGGCGGGAAACGATAAGTTTACAATGTGCGATGAAGTTGGAAGAAAGAGCGAAGGATGTGCCTACCTGTTTCTAGCGATAGCTATAATAAACATAATAATATACATGAGTTGGGTTGGTTGAGAAAAGAGAGAGACGTTAGGAAGAAAGATAAAAAGTAGAAGGGACGGGCCAGAATTTGAACCCAGGATCTTCTGTACACAAATCAGAAACTTTACCCTCCCAGTCCATCCATTTTCGACATTCAAAAGCCCAACAGTACTCTTTTTTACTTAGAACTTGATACGTTTGGACTACCATGCGAGTATTTACTGATAGCACACAGTCAAAGGAATTTTCGACGCATATGATTTATGAGGATTTGAGCATAGGAGCTATTTTCCTATGCATCACAACACTTCTGCCTCAAATTTTGCATATTTGGTTTGAAGTTCATGTTTTTGGATAGAAGTTTTCTGTAGTTGGCAGAATTTCTAAAGAGAGTGCAGTGAGTGACTCTGATCAGAATACCTTAACTAGTTACACAGTGATAAATATGTCAATTCACAGAAATCGTTCGAAAAATCAAACTCTGTAAACCGCATTCTTCATAGCTTTGGATGAATTTGTACGGGTTTTCTTCGGCATCTAACAACGGAAGTATACACAGATCGCCATCATCAACCAACAGTCATTTGGTTAAACTCATCACTTCAGCCGTCGAGTCGTGCCGTTGTTGTTACTACCGGCCGGGACCTACGGCACGAGCAATGTGGTCATAAAAGTTTTTATTGCTTTATTAAAAAGTAAACAAAGTCATGTGACATTTAACTCTGCTTCTGGCTAGGAATTGCCACCGATACGACTGCCGTCATGGCGCAGCTCGTTCCGGATAGGGGTAGGTATGTAGGTGCGATGCTGATGGAGTAAACATTTTTGTGAGCTTCCCGGAGATACTACTTGCTTGCCTGCGGTTGTGCGGTTTTGTTTCGTGCCACTTCCTTGAAGCTCTGGGACGTCGACGTTGCCGTCGTTACCGTTTTTACTTCTTCTGATCGTGACACCAGCATCAACATCAGAGCCGCCATCAGTAGGACAAGTAGGAGGGAAAACAAAAAGCGGAATGTGGTAGCCAGCGATGGGAAGCAACCACATTATGCTGCCATTAAATTATGCATTATCCATCAGAGTGTATAGTTTGGGTAGTCTCGCTTCGGAGAAATTGTTTTTAAAGTTGTAAAGCAGTAAGCTGCAACGTTCTGTTGGTTCGGATCGGCGTGTGGCGAATCTGTGCCAATGGAAGCTCATTTAAAATTTAAAATCAATATACTTAACTTGAATGGCTTGTGGCAAATCTGTGATGCTACTGGTTCATTTGAGCGCAGAACGCCATAAGATTTTTTTCGGGGTGTTTTACAGAAAAGCTTCAACTTACAAAATGTGTTATATAAAGTAGCCGGAAAGTTTACCCAGCCCCTCGATGATCCTCTGCAGCATCACTGAAGACTGCTCTGTAGAAGTAATTACAGCTCTCGTCTTAAGCAACACGATCCTGCATGCATCACCCAACAGATTCGTATTGGTACTCTGACCGAGATCCTCAAAGCAGACCTTTTTGCTTGCCCTTATCTCGGTCTTCAGCACGGCTTTGGCAGCGGCGAACACCACCCGTCGCACATTTCGAAACGTCTACTATATTCCACTGCCCAGGCATTGAAGTCACCCGCTATTGTCCTTGAACTTCACCCTGTCATCCCGCCCGTCATATGTATAGTTCAGCATTAGCGATAGTCATATAGGTCTGAACTGTTCGATCGATCACCACGGACAGCGGCGGAGGGGCATAGCAGTTACAGAAGAATACACCGTTTACCTTAAAGACCTTGAAGTTTTTGTAAGAAATAGATACCAACTCATAGAAGGGGTATTTACCTGTCCTCCAGTGCCATTTTTCTTGACCTATAAACTACCCAGTTGCCGCTTCCGGCGGGTTCTCGGTATGGGTCCACCATTGTGGGGCATATCATAATGATGATATCCGTATCTCACTCAGCGACTATCTGATACAGCCTCAGCTGCTGGTCTGCGTCACAGTGGTTCAGGTTCAGCTGCATTACCTGCACTGTAACTTGTCAGCTGTGGCTTTTCTGAAGGCTGGACACCTTGAGCTTCCCGTTGAGTATGTGCTGTTCGAGGATTTTTCAGAACAAATCTGGTAACTGTACCAAGGCCTCGTGTGTCTGCCGGGCCTTTCCGTAGCCAAACGGTAGCGGTGGTCACCTGCATCTCGCACTGCTGCCGCTGTGCCGCGACGACCTCCACCGCGTCAGTGATCTCGTCTAGGTTTTTAACCAGAGTCGCATCCGCTCTCGAGCCCTCACCTCGACACCATTGCCAATAATCTCTTCCGCCAGACACTTGTAGGCGCACCCTTACTCGAGAATCATTTCGCCCGTACGAGAACGGATTAAACTGCGTACTTTCGCCTCCAAGATCCACGAGCTAGGCATCGCTTCTCATCACCTTCAAAATCTCCAAGTACTTTGACTCTTCCATTTTGATTATAAGCGTGTCAACCGATTCTAGCGCTTGGAACCTGCCCTCCTCCATTTCCTTGCTGTGGTGTCCCTTTGTTCCCGTTTTACTTTTGCCATCCTCTTTCTCTTCTGCCTGTATTTTTTTCCTTCTAAACCATGGAAGGGGGATCTGCTCAATAGACACCCGAACAGAAAGGTCCGGCGAGTGTGGGGATAAGGCCATCTTCTACAACAAAAGTTAAAGCCAGAACTACTCTCTCCTCGACCCACTAAACACATTCCAATGGTCGCCAAACACTACGTCTCACCGGAACCACCAAGAAGACATTGCTACAGAGTGGGGCTGGTGCATCTCACACGCGGCCACTTAATCGTTGTAAGGGTCGATTTGGACCACAGGGCACCGGTATGACCTACGAAGCCGACTCCGAAGCCCTGGACCACCTCTTGTATCGTATCTGAACTAGCCATTCTCCGAGTCTACGCGCCATCTCCTCTGTAGCTCCAAGACGATGTGGGTGATGGTCGTTGAAACGGCATTCCAACCAAACTCATCCCTACTCATCCTCTGGACAATATTGTCCGGAGTTGTATCCTCCCCGCATGTGGCAAGCATGCGGTCTTGCATTGTACAAAAACTGAGAAACGTTTTCTCTAAACTAGCACAAACCGAACATTCGGGAGAACCCACATGACCGAAACGATGTAGAAGCAACCATGACCCGAAGTGACCTGGGTCAGATGGAATGTTACTTCCTCATGGCGCCTGTTAACCCAACTGTCTACCCTTGGGATCTACCTGTGGGTCCACCTTGCTTTGATGGAACTGTCCAACGGGCGCTGCCCTGGGATGACCATGAAGGCCATCCTGGCAGTTCCGCATATACACTCTATATCCTCCCTGAAAAGGATGCCGATAGGCACCATACCAGTGATGACGCGAAGCGCATCGTGTAACACGGTACGGTAAGTGCTCGCAACCCTCAGGCACATCAGCCTATAAGTATTTTCCAGTTTACCTCGGTAGCTTTCGGTACTTAGCGCAGAACCCCTCGCTGGACCGCCATACCTTAGTATGGACGTAGCGACACATCCGGGACAGTGCCACTGTAGCTGTGGAGGCTCTTTGCAGGCGTAATCAACGTGGCTACCGAAGGTATGCTTATCGTCAATCATCACCCCCAAGTGTTTGACGGAGCGCTTCAAAGTGAGAGTGCAATTGCCTGTACTGATGACCGCTTGCTGCTGCGACTTTCGGTTGTTCACATCAGTTACAACCTCAGTTTTGTGGTGAGCCAACTCCAGTTTCCTGGATCTCATCCAAGCCCCCAAAACCTTGATCGAGTGAGCAGTAGTCAACTCCACTTCTTCGATCGATTTACCGTATTTCAGCGTATTTATTGTCGTCAGCGAAGCCGACGATCTCCACCACCAGAGATGGAATCCTCCTCAGAGCAAAACAAGAGAACAAAAAATCTGCACCACGCTCCCGCATCCAATGCCAGAGCGGCTTCTCTCGGTTTCTTTCACCTTGCTGCTTTCAGCTTGTGTCACCGATACATGTGCGGATTTGTTTCCACAAAAAAGTGCGTTTGCTCAAAATTGAGGCACTTTGTGCACCGGGAGCTAACATAAATATGCTTATGCTCATAAAATCAATAATTTACAAGCGTACAAGTATTTATGTATGCAATTGTGTCATGGAATGCGAACGGAACGATCATACCGCGCAAAACGCCGGTGAAATTGTCGAACAACTTTGCGGGAGCCTCAAAAATGATGCACAAAAATGTTTCTCTTTGTGCTGATTTTTGTGGTTCGACGTTTCTCTTTGTTTTCGCAGGCTTCCTCCTTGCGCTACGCTCCCGCACAAATGATAGCGGTGGGAGCGTACAAAGATAAAGAGAACAAAAACATGCATTTGAGGCACATTGTGGGAGCAAATGACAAGCCTGTCCACCACACCGAGAACTCAAACCTCAACACCTCGTCGTACAGTCATACAGGAATGTAAATTCCGTAACACCGGATCCAGGGTGGAACCTTGCAGGACTCCTGACGTTATGTGAAAGCACTTTCGACCTACCTATGTGTCGTTAACTAGTACTTGATTCTAAAAGTAACATCAGAGAATCTTGTGCAAGTGCCCATTGGGCCCCAGGTATCCCCAGACGCAGGAGCGCATCGGCAGTAACCAGCCAACTGGCAATATTGAACGCGTTCCTTACATCCACTGTTACTACTGCACAGTAGTGAATCCGCCTTCTTTTGCGCTGGAGCGCTATCTCGTCGATTGTTGTAACTGACAGGACAGCGTCTACGGTCGACCTACCCTTCCAGAAGCCGAATTGGCTGCTCTTTAGACTATTTTCACCCTCGGTGTACCTCAACACCGAGTTGTTTCCCCTCCTTTGGCAATAAATCCAGGCTCTGACCATGGCTCTGATTCTTCCAAACTTCTGGGAAAACTCCCTCGGCCAGGCATTTCTTCATAGCAGACCTGAACATCTCAGAAGCCTTTGCAAAAGCTACTTTAAGGGCCAGGTTTGGAACTCCGTCCGATCCATGCTAGAGAACTTTGCTATTCCAGCAAGTTCCACATCGGTGACCCTCTCCTCATCGCCAGCCCCAGCCCCTGGCTGTCCTACGAAAGGAGGCCAAGGACGATCACGGCGCGGAAAAATACCCCTCGATGATCCCATCCAACATTTTTGGAGATTGCTTAGTAGGAGCCATTACACCTCTCGTCTTGGCCATCACGACCCTTTAGGGACCATCTTATGGATTCGCATTGGCACTCTGACAGAGACCCTCAAAGCAGGCCTTTTTACTTGCCCTTATCTCGGTCTTCAGCGCGGCTTTTGCAGCGGCAAACACCATCCGTCGTTCGTTGCGCTCTTCTTCTGTTTGTGCTCGCTGCATCCGCCGCCTAGCCCGTAGGCAGGCGCGGCGCAGGTCCGCAACCACTTGAGTTCAACAGTAAGCTGGTGGTCTCCCATTTATAGGGTGGACTCATCTAGGCATGGTCGCATCGCATGCACAGAAGAGCACCGCTACCAGCTCGTCGCCGTCTAAACCAAGTAGGTTTCGCTCACGGCGGAGCGCCTACCTAAATATCCCTTCGTCAAAGTATGATGTCTTCCACCTTCGAGGACTTTCCCTTGGCCTAGCCGCCTTTTCCTCTACCCGCTCCTTGCGGTTGTTGTAATCGATACTGTAGCGGACCGCCAGGTGATCGTTGTGAGTGTAGCCTTCGTCTAACTTCCAGTTCAGACTAGTTAGACCAGGACTACAAAAAGTAACTTCGATAGTCGACTCCGCTCCGTTCCGACCAAAGCTACTTTTGGTACCGAAATTTGACAAGATCGACATCTAGCATGTCCTGTGCCTCTGCAGGATCTGACCCCGCTGGTTCGTGAAACGGCTTCCATATTCCACGGCCCAAGCATTGAAGTCACCCGCAATTACCACTGGCCATCGCCCTGTCAACACGGTCATCATTTAATCCAGCATCTACGTGAACTGCTCGATCGACCGCGGATGCACATAACAGCTGCAGAAGAAGACCCCGTTTACTTTGGCGACCAGGAAGCTCTCATAGGTAATAGTCATAAACTCCTGGACGTAGTATTCTTCTACCTGTCTACAATGGTCCAATAGGCATCCCCTTACCCACCCTAACCTGTGGTAGCTGAGGATCTGCAAATGGCCACAACCCCCTTTTCCCTTCGATCCGGGACGGACAGGCCTTTTCAGCTATCCGGAGCGCCTGGACGGGGCCCGATATGCCTACAGTTTATAATGGTCTTGCTTGTCTTACGAAGTCTCAACAAAGCGTACTTGTAGTCCTTGTTAATGTTACACTTCGAGAACGCAAAGTCATTGATGGAAATAAAAACTGCTGCGTAGCCACCTCCCTGGCAAAAAGTCTACCTCTGGTTTTATCAATGGCCCTCGGTCGCGTGGGTTGCTGCCATTGGCTTGTATCCTTGCCTGGTTTGCTTTTTGCTGCTTGTGGTTACACTGCTGCCTTGCTAGGCCTAACACCAACCTCCTAACTTTCCGGAGGACCATGGTGCAAAGTTGAACTTTGAGTCTTTCACTGGCACTCAGATGTTGATCAGCCGATCTTAACTTTGAAAACAGACGCTTTGGTTAGCAGAAGCCATTCACCATGCTCTGTCTTTTACTTTTACTCCTGAGCACCCATAGGAGTGCAGAGATCCCAATTGAAATAGCTTCATCCTGGACGATTTGCCACCATCGCCTTGACCTGTGGCCAGGTCAAATTTTTCTCGGCTCCCTTATTATCTTGCCATCATGAGCCTCTAGGCCTGCCTCTGCTGCGATGTTCTGCTGGGTTCCAATCTAACGCTTGCTTGCAGGTTTTTTTTCCGGCCCTGCGAAGAGTACGGCTGACCCACAAAAGTTAAGCTTATTGGACGCAAAGGCTTACTTAATGACCCCAAAAGGGTAGGGAAAAAATGGTCGGCCCACCTCCACTTTCGCTCCCGCATTTGCTATTGTTGGTTGCTATTGGCTTTCGATGACACCGACGATGAAGCTCCACTTCTTCTTCTTCTTCTTTATGGCTCTACGTCCCAACTGGGACTTGGCCGGCATCGCTTCAACTTAGTGTTCTTTGAGCACTTCCACAGTTATTAATATAAGGGCTTTCTTTGCCTGCCATTGCATGAAATTGTATATTGTGAGGCTAGGACAATGATACACTATGCCCAGGGAGAATTTTTTCCCGCCGTCTCCGGATTGGAGATCCAAAGCCTTAACCACTAGGCTAACTGGAGACCCCTGAAACTCCACTCTGGAGATCGAATCATGGAGGCCACCATGCACGAATTATATACCGCAGACATCTTTTGTTTTAGACCTGCAACCGTTGAGTGTTTTCCACTAATACACACCAGGTTTCACTGGCGTACAGCAGCACAGATTTCTCATTTGAGTTGAAAATTCGGATTTTGTTAAGTTGACTAATCTGACTAATTTTTCGATTTCTTAACTCGCAAAAGCCTCGCCTTGATCCGCGCATCTATGTCGATCTTGGTGCCACCATCGGCCGCTATTTGGCTACCAAGAAATTGGAAGCTTTCAACATTCCAGCCGTAAAGCTGGAAGTGGCCATGCTTACATCCAACGATTTGGTCTTGTTGATGTTGATGGTAAGATCTGCCGGTTACTTACCTGTTTCCCGATCTTTCATAAGGTTGCTCGCAACCTAGTTGGTGCCACGAAGAATAAGGGATTGGACTTGCTGGGCAAAGGCAATAACCTCAATGAGCTCTGTGTGGTCTCCAGTTAACCTAGTGGTTAAGGCTATGGATCGCCAATCCGGAGACGGCGGGTTCGATTCCCGTTCCGGTCGGGAAAATTTTCTCGACTTCCTGGGCATACTTGCCACACAATGTATAAATTCATGCAATGGCAGGCAAAGAAAGCCCATCAATTAATAACTATGGGATTGCTCAAAGAACACTAGGTTGAAGTGAGGCAGGCCAAGTCCCAGTGGGGACGTTGAGCCATTAAGAAGAAGAAGAAGAAGAAGAAGAAGAAGAAGAATAAGAAGAAGAAGTAGAAGAAGAAAAGCTCTGTGTGTTACCACGTTTCTACCGTGCCAATAATAAAAGTTGGCATTGAAGTTCTAAATAGAAAAATAGCTTTCGTGACTGGCTGTAACAACGAAAAGACAAATCTTGTTTGTGACACTAATTGCATGACAGCTAGTCATATTTTAGTCTCTTACCGTAAGAACAATCACTAAATCGATTATTCTATCAACTGTGGTGAAATACCTGGGTAATCAATTCCCTTTCAATTGGATTAAAACCTTTCAAACCATCCTCGTTGCATTTTCCACACGTTTTGCCAGCATCATATTGTTCACATCATCGTGGCAAGAGGTGGATTAAAAGCTTCGAACATCTATTTCCCGCATTCGATTTCCCATCGATCCTGATACCCATTCCGAAGCCAACCACCGAAGCACTGCAAGTAGCTGGGGATCTTAAAACACACAATCCTCTTTACTGCTCGGTGCAAAGGAGGAAGGCTGCATTATATTCCAACCGATTCCCTAATCCTATGTGGTCGGTTGGAGGGGACATCAGCCAGCCAGCAGCAGCGTCTTGTTCGTTTTCTCTTCGGTTTCCGCACTAATGGAACGGCGGCACCGGGAAGATGGCGAGGAAAGTAAACGCAATTTGAGTGCAGAAACCCATCTCCTCTGAAAGCATCCACCAGCTGTCCGGGTCTGGTCGTCGATCGCTGGGACAATTTGCGACGCTTCAAGAAGGAACGAACGACGCTATGCCATGGTTGGATTGTTCTACAGTTCAATGTACACGGAGAAAAGAATTGTACAGATAATTGAATCACTGGTCCAGTGATGCCAGATATGAAGGCACCTCTTTCTATTAAAGTTGTTACTAAACAATTTCAAATATTGTTTTCTGATACTGTTTATTATTACATTGTTTGTCTGTGCTTACACAGACAATAGAACTATCCCCACAATCATTTACATCCCGTGAAGATTTTCCTCCGTGTACCCACCCGCATGGGTAAAGTTGCACTTGGTGTAACACGAGTCGCTTTCGATGAGTTGCCGTGTAGCCTGTTCCCTGAATGGTGTGCAGAGGAACTGGATAACGGACGCCGGAAGAACCAAAGTGGATTATCAAAGAGCAAATAATATAAAAAAGAAACCCAGCTTCCATAGTTTTCCGAGTCGCAGCAGCACAAGGAAAAGTCGGCCATCCACGAGATATGTGAACGATTCCACCCGGCTGTGTACCGACCGACCCTCATTGTGATCTATCTTTCCTCCCAATCGTACCCTCGGCTTCAGACTCAGCTAACACTACTCCCTGCTACTATCGCTTTCTCTTGGTAACCCATCACTGTCATTGGGAAAGAAATGTGGGCTTGCGAAACGCACAGCGTGAGTTCCGGGAAAAAAAGATGTCTCCGCAAGGGAGTGGAAGCTTGGCCTCAGTCAGTGTAAGCTTTCACCGTGTCATTGATTTTCCGACGGATCCATAAAGAGATCGAGGGTGGCATCTTGTAATAAAATTTATGTGACACCATTTAACATATTTCGACAGGGATGAGAATTTACGCCATTAAATATCCCTGACCTGAAGGTGGTTCTGTGGATATTTCACTCATGGACACGTGTATTCATGTTGGCATCTTTTTTTCGCTTGCAAATGTGTGTCTTCCCCAATTATATTTTTTGTGATTTCTAAAAAAATCACTAAGACTTTTTCTCCATAAATTGAAATTTTTACATTGGTTTGTATCCATTGGCGTAGCTAGGGGGGGTTCCAGGGGTGCCTGGCACCCCCTAGAACAAATTTGGCACCCCCTAGAATTTTTCCTTGACAGTCACCTAAAACTTAAAATTTCACAAAATAAATTCCAACATTTTTTAATGGCACATTTGAATAAAACTTATACACACCCGGAATTACTTAAATAACAGTTGTACGTTTTGGCATTTTGGACATTGGTAAGAACAATCAACAGACTTTTGCACGGAATTCCCCAGAAATACCTTTATCTATTCATACAGTGATTTCTCTAGGCTTCCTTTATGGATTCCTCCCGATACTTCTTTAATAAACTTCCCTCAGGATTCTCCAGGCAGTTCTGATGGGGTGGTACATACTAGAAATTTCTGCAGTGATTGATCCAGCAATTTCTCGTAGGATTTCTTTCGAAATTCTTACTATGGTACTTCTTCGAATTCTTCTAGCGATTCTTCACAAAATTTCTCTTGGGCTTTCTTCAGGAATTCCTGGTAGGATTATTCACGACAACTTTCCTGGGATCCTTTCAGAAGTCCTCCGGTGATTGTTCCAGAAATTCTTTCAGGGATTTTATTAAGAGATTCTTCCTGAAATTTCTCATGAAATTCCTCCAGGAGCTTATATTGGCCTTCTTCCGAGAACTGTGGTTAGGATTCCAGTAATTTCTCTTAGCACTCCTCCAAAAATTCTCACCATGGTACCTTCGGGAATTCTACTAGGGAAGTTCTTTCGGAAATTCTTCCAGAAAATCATCCTAGGATTTTTCTAAAAATCCCTTCGGCGATTCTTCCACAGATTTCTTCAAGGATTTAACCAGGACTTCCTCCAGAGGTTCTTCCAGAAATTGCACCAGGAATTTCTCCAAGAACTTCTGTTGGCCTTCCTCCATGAATTTCAGCTGGAATTCTTCAAGAGTTCCCATTAGGACTCCTACAGAAATACTTCTAGGGATTTCACCTGGTGTACTTACTTACTGCAACACTTTCGGGAAATCCTCCTGCGATTCCATCAGGGATTTCTCTAGTATACTTCTACCCATTCTTTTAATGAGAACTGTAGGTATTCCTCCAGGCATTTGTTAGAGGTACTTCTCTTAGGATACCCCCGGCTTTCCTGATTTTAGGATTTCTCTAGAAATTACTTCAATGATACCTCCAGGAATTCTAAGAATTCCTCCAGATTTGCGCTTCCCAAACTCCGTTTTCGCGGCGCACCAGCCTCTTGTAGGCTCGCAAAAAGGAGTAGAAACAGCGAGCCTGCACCAGTTTGGGGCGCCTCGAAAACTGACTTTGGGAAACACTGCTCCAGACCCAGCTGGGATTCCTCTAGCAATTATTGTGGTTCTTCCAGCTATTCTTCCTTAATAAATTCAAACTGTGTTAGTTCAGAAATTATGCGTCGGATTCTTTTAGAGCTTTCTCCTGGCTTTTTTGATGGGATCTCTCAAGGTAATATTCCTGGAATTCTTGTAGAAATTTCTTTGGTTGTCCTACCAGGGATTTCTCTATGGACTCATTTAGGAATTCCTCCAGAGATTTTATCCAAAGATTCCTCCAGATATTCCTCATGGAATTCCTGCAGAAACTCATTTTGGTCTTCCTCCAAGAATACCTCAAACAGCTCCTCCTACGGGTCTTCAAACAATTCCTTCCGAGATTCTTTCTATGATACTTCCAGAAATTCTTCTAGTAATTCCTTTACGAATTTATCCCAGCATTATAGCTGGGAATTTAAAGGAAGCTATTAATTCTTCCGGGAAATCTTCCTGACGTTTCTCCTCCTGCGATTCCTTCAGGGCCTTCTCTATAGATTCTCCCAGAATACCTCTACCGGTTCTTGCAGGGACTTTTCTATGCATTCCAAGGATTTTTTTCTTTGGATTCCCCTAGACATTCCTGATGGGGTTTCTCTATAAATTCTTGCATAGTTTCCTCCAGGATTTCTGCTGAGATTTCTACAATTATACACCCCAGAATCCTTTTAAGTATACCTCCTGAGATTTTTCCTGTGATTTCTTCAGAAGGTGATTCTTCTAGGAATTTTTATCGAAGATATTTTATCCAAGGATTCTGTCATAAATTTCTCATAGAATTCCTCCAGGAACTCCTCTTGACCTTCCTCCAGGAATTTCAGCTGGATTTCTCAAGCAATTCCTGCTGTGGTTCTTCCAGCAATTCCTCCTAGGACTCCTCCAGAATTTCTTACTGTAATACCTCTCGGAATAAATCTAGGAATTATTCTAAGAATTTGTCCAGGAATTCCTTCAACCGATAGCGGCAGAAATTCGGGAGCGAAAGTGGAGGTGGGTCGGCCACACTCTACGCAGGGGCGGAAACGAAATCTACAAACAAGCGTTAGACTGGAACTCAGCAGAACATCACTGCAGAGGCTCATGGCGGCGCATCCTCAATAACGAAATCAAGCAAGTCGACAGAAATTTTACCTGGCCACAGGCCAAGGCGATGGCTGGCAATCGCCCAGGATGGAAATCTTTCAATTCGGCCCTCTGTACCACCGTGGGTGCCCAGGACTGAAAGTAAGTAAGTATTCCTTCGAAAACATGCTGGGATTTTTCAAGGCAATTTTTCTAGGAGCCTTGCAGAAGTACCTTCGATGTTTTCAAGGTCTCCTCAAGAAATTCTCACTGTGATACCTGCAGGAATCCCTGTAGGGATTTCTCCTGACATTCTTGCTAGGATTCTTCTAGGCAGTTTTCCTAGGATACTTCCAGAAACGCCTTTAATTCTTCCAGGGATTTTTCTAGAGACTCATCCAAAAATTCCTCTAAAGTTTTTATTTGTGGATTACTCTTGGGATTACTATAGAAATTAATTACGGTATTACTCCTGGAACTCCTCTTGGGCTTCTTCAAGGAATTCTAGTAGAAATTTCTAGAGGAATCCCTAAACGAGTTTTGGGAATAGCTGGAATTTCCAGAGAAATCCTAGGAGGTATTACTAGAGAAATTTCTAGTAAAATCCTATAGGAATGTACGGGGAAAAAACTTGTAATTAATAAGAAGGCACAGAATGTTGCTATTTGACAAATTAAGAGATGAATTGACAAATAGTAATCGCCTTCTGTTGGGATTCAAACCTACGATTCCGTATTCGCTAGATCGTAGTATTGCATTTTCTTTGAAAATTCCTTCAGTATGGTTGTTTTTTTTTTGAAAATTTCTGCGGTAGTTTCATTAGAATTTCATCAGCTATTTCTTTGGATTTTTTTTCTATAATTTCAATGTCTATTCCTCTGAAATTATTTCAGCATTTTGTTTTCAGTCATTTTTCAAATTTATTAGGCAATTTTATCATGATTATTTTTTTCTTTATGAATGATTTGTATTTATATTTATTGCTTCTGAAAATTTCTGAATTGTAAAATCAAAAATTCTCAACTGGTCTTGGTCAAAGAAAATCCTACGAAATTCACGAAAAACTTACTATCAAAATCTCAAAGAAATTGCCGGAAAAAAAGCCATCAAAATTATCTTAGAACTTTCAAAGTAGTTGCCAAAAGAATTCATATAAGAATTACCAGAGGAATTCAAGAAGAAAATATTATTATTATTATTAGCTTTATTAGGGAGATTTTTAGCCCGAGGCTGGTTCATCTCCAATAGAAAATATTAAGGCTTTTTTAAGAAATTGACCAAATCCAAAATCAAAATAAATTGCCAAAATATATTATATGAAAAAATAAAAAAAAATCGAAGAAATTCTCAAAGACTTATCTCAAACCATCAAAGGAATTTCTGAAAAAAAATTAAAAGAACCCCAAAACTAATTGCCGTAGAATCACCGTGACAGAATTTTTGAAGAACCACTAAAGATTTTTTTTCAAATAAATTCCTGAAGACAATCTCTAAGAAATTTGCCGAATCAATTCCCAAATGAATTATCAAAGAAGTTCCCAAAGTAACAATCGAATTTTCCAAAATTTACGAATGAAATGCTGATGAAATTCCCAAATGAATGTCCAATGCAAGTAATATCGGAATTGTTGAAGGTATTCCGGAATCATCTGCTGCAGAAATTGCTTACATAAAAACTGAAGAAATTGTCAGAAACATGTTTAATAATATTATAGAAGTGATTTATGAAAGAATTTCCGAAGGAGTTTTCGAAGGAATTGGCGATGGAATACCAAATTGCATAAATAATAAAATTCCAAAAAATGGACGAGATAGGGTATCGGGATGCTTCGTTGGCATAGTCCCCTCGTTCGGCCTATCTCAACGTAAACCAAAAACTCAATCAAACACGCATAACTGGATATCGGAAAAGCTATGCGCCAAACAACTGTAACATTTCGTTTCAATTTTAGCACTTTGGAACATTAAAATTGAATGGAAATGTCAGTTTGTTTAACTTTTGTAGACGCCATGATTCTTCGGCTTAGTGGGTAGTGTGTATAGAGATCATAAATGGCATGATTCTGGAACATTTCGAAATTATTTTTCAATAACTGCGACGGTCAAAGATGCTATTTTGAACTTGTGTATTTGTTTTCAACGAATAATAACTATTTTACAAATTGAATGTGGGCCGAATATTGAGGACATTTTTTTCACCATGTACCCAAATCTTGGCCCAATCGTAAAGTGACGTCAAAAACACCGATAAAAAGACGTCAACAACATTTCTTGCGTAAGAACCAGAAAGAACGAACAGGAAGAAAGATTTTGTGTGCGGTGACTGTAAAAATATAACACAATATTAGGGTTTGTTGTTTTTGTTACTAAATTAAGAGAGAACTTTAGTTTAAGTGCTTTATTTATAATTTTTTGAAAATTTGGCACCGAAAATGTAATTTAAAAGTAAGATTGGCGAACAAACAGAGATAATATTTCAGCAGAAATAATGAAAAAATGAGATAATTAGTGGCTCTAGTGCATGGAAAGCAATAGGCCAACGTTGTATCCACTAATAGGCCAATTTCTATACCATAGACCAACGTTGCATACCATCGCATCGAATCTTTTCAACTTAATTAAGTAAATTCTTGAATATTTACGTTAGTTTACTTCCAATTGGTGAAACATGCATTGCCTAGACTGTGTAATAGGGTCAACATATTATTTCTAGTGCTATTAATTCATGAGTTATGGTCAAAATTGTCAAGGCAACTTGCAAATTAGGCCAAGGTATGGTACATATACCCTACCAAAAAAGTAGAATAACTTGCTGAAGATATTTCCAAAAAATGTAAGGAAGTTCCCATTGTCATTGTCGAATGGATTACCAAAAGCTTCACTAAAAGGATTCCCAAAGGATTTGCCTGAAGAATAATTGGAGAATTTTTAATAGCAAACATCAATAGAATTGCTGACATTAACATAATAATGCTTAAAATTCTTTTCAAAAAATCAGCTTTCTACAGCATTATTGTATTCACCAGATATATTACCAATCCAGTCGAAATCAGAATTTGGTGCGAGCATCAGAATCCCGATGAGAAAAATCGAAGTTCGCCCGCACCAAATTCCGGGTTTCACTAGATTTATAATATATTAGTGAAGCTTCAGAACTGAACTCATGACAGTCGAGTGCGAATTTTGTAGTTTCGAGAATCATACTCACAATTTGTCTGTAAAAGTATTTTCATGTCCACGTGATAATCTTTTTCTCTTCTTGGCGTAACGTCCTCATTGGGACAAAGCCTGCTTCTCAGCTTAGTGTTCTATGAGCACTTCCACAGTTATTAACTGAGAGCTTCCTCTGCCAATGACCATTTTGCATGCGTATATCGTGTGGCAGGCACGAAGATACTCTATGCCCAAGGAAGTCAAGGAAATTTCCTTTACGAAAAGATCCTGGACCGACCGGGAATCGAACCCGTTACCCTCAGCATGGTCATGCTGAATACCCGTGCGTTTACCGCCTCGGCTATATGGGCCCACGTGATAATATTCATCTAATTAAATACGCTTTTTAGTCATTAATGTTGTGGCCAAACCAAAAATGCAAATATGTATCCTGATTTTGCAATTTTAAGTATTTATAAATCTTAAAATTTTTCTTGAAAACTATTTTTATAAGTCTCGTTATCATGTAATAAGGCGCTGTTCATAAACTACGTAGACTTTTTCGGCCATCTCAGAACCCCCACCCCCTCCCCCCTCGTAGACTTTTGTTCATACAAATTTTTCGAAATTTGTATGGAGCGTAGACTTTGGCCAGACCCCCCGTCCCCCCTAAGAGTCTACGTAGTTTATTGACAGGCCCTAATACAAAGATGATGTCGCGATGAAAACAAGTTATACGCAAATTTGTGGATACTTTATAGTTTCCGAGATTTACACGTCTAATAATTGCTTTGAAAATGTATTCTAATGCACTTGATTGTTTTCAATCCACAAAACAGGGGTTGTCGCGATGACTGATAAGTAGTTAAGTTCAAATTGAAAATACAAATTCCATATATTTAATTTTCCCGCGACGCAGTATATCATTATACTAAGCTATTGAGAGTGGATCGGTATTTTCTTTTACAAAAAATCAACCTGGTAGTCGCTGAAGCTGGCACCCCCTAGGCACCCCCTAGGAAAAAATCCTAGATACGCCAATGTTTGTATCCCGAGTAGACGCAAAATCTAAACAATAGCATATTAAGATATTACTCAGGGAAAAACTCAAGATCAAAATTAGATATTGGTTTGTTTTACATAAAAAATAAAAAATCTAAAATTAGTTTGTTGAAGAACATAATAACATCTCCTTTTGATATGATAAGATCAAACTAATATTTGGGGAGATTCGGGGTGTAGAACATCGAAGCAATATCAAAAAAATGATTAGAGTTAAAAAAAAGAAATATGGCGGCAACCGGAATCGAAATTCTAACTTTGTGATTTATGAGCAGTGACTTTATCCTTGCATTACGACACATGTCTAAAAATAGGAGGTAATAGAGCAATAGTTGTACGTTCTCCAAGGTATTTTTCAATTTTCAGCAATTTTCAGAACTTTTGATTTTTGAATGTTGCTGCCGGAAATGTGAAGAACAGATTTTGATCTTTAGCAGTACTTTTTCAGATTTTCCAGTGAAAATAAACTACTTACTTTCTTTCAGTCCTAAGCACCTATGGTGGTGCAGAGGGCTGAATTGAAAGATCTTCATCCTCGGCAATTGCCACCCATCGCCATGACCTGTGACCAGGTCAAATTTCTGTCGACTTCCTCTATTTCCTTGTTGAAGCTGCCCAGCCATGAGCCTTTGGGTCTGCCTCTGTTGCGATGTCCTCCTGGATTCCAATCTAAAGCTTGTTTGCAGATTTCGTTTCCCGCCCCTGCGTAGAGTGTGGCTGAACCACCTCCATTTTCGCTCCAGAATTGCTGTCGCTATCGGCTTTTAATGATATCGACGATGTAGACCCACATTGGAGATATCTACCTCTCATAAATGACAATAATGAAAAAGTTGAAATCATATATTTTCTATTTACAATCCACAAAACTTCCAGAACCTCACCAAAATTGCAACCATTCAGTACGAATGATTCAAATACTTTCTACACTAAAGTACAACGGATACATCCGTCGGTGATCCGCAATTTATGGCCAGCAAAAATAAAAACGTTTAACCAGGGAAAAATTGGCTCAACAAAATTGTATCGAGCCCCATTCCGATGACGGGGTGCTTATTTATGACGCTATTAAAGGGGCATAATTTTGCCAGATAGTTTTATTGATCCATTGACCAGAAAGTATCCCTGGCTATGTTGCATGGGTCAACAAAGGCACATAAATAGCTACAATAAATAATACAAACCAATACATAAAATCGTCAGCAGTGGAGCAGCCAAACGTGGGTCAAAGTTTAGTAGCCAATTGAACATTTCCATGAAATTGAGCAATATTCTACATAATCGGGAATCTACTACGTACTTTAAACATTTATGATTCGAGCAAGTTGTATAGATCGGTTCATGAGTATATTTTCTCTGTGGCATAATCACAATATGTTCTAAAATTTTCACAAAGGAAACATGTTTGGTCGTAGCACAGAGGGTACCTACATTATGTCAAATAACTTCCAAAAATAATCTATTAAATACCCTTGCAAACACAAAGCAAATTATTTTTAACGTTAATGGTATCTGTACTAGTGCAGATAAATAGTCCTCCTACTCTCCGATAAAACCACATGCCGAGTGTCATTTTCCTAGCATCACAATGTGTCATAAATATCGAAGATTGTGTCGCAGGATTAAACACATCTCGAATAACCTCCCGTCCCGAATGGACTCCATCAAGCCAAGACTAGCAGCCTGTACAGTGCTGCGGCTTGTAAGATAATCTCCATGATAATGTCCTTTCCGTAAACAATAACGATGTACCACCCTTCTCAGAAAGAGGCATCGGCAACTCCATCGACGACAACGACGACGACGACAGCCACGATGTCGTCAAGTGACTTTGGATGTCCCTACACCGAACGAACGGGGCACCGAACAGCACACAAAATGTATCAATTCCGCTCGGATCTTTGTTCTCGTTATTCTACATCGTTTATCCTGTCGGAACGCATCAAAACGACAACAACGATTTCGAAGGTTTGCCATCATCCCACATACACACGCAGGACTGCTCCAAATGAAGCGCTGTTAGAGCTCCCATCTTTTTGCCTCAGTCTTTGTCCTGATTTCGCTCGTAGCACCGTAGCTAGCTTGTTGCCTTCTTCGCCCAGTTCGTAATGATCTGCGGACCGCCGCAACAAGAGTGGGGAGACATATGTCAATATGGGGGGAATGTATGTACCTCAAAAAGAATAATGTGACATTGATAAAGGATAACAATGGTTGTTTCGCACTAATGGCATTGTCTTTTTGACGGTTTATTACCAGTCCCAGAGTGAGGATGGTGTCTTTTTTCCTAATGTTACGCAAATAATTGACCTCATGATGTGTGCACTAGGAAAGTCATTTTATAATGCATTTATGTCTTAACAATGGACCTAGATTTTACGAATCCATAAACAATAAAGTGATAGAGTAAGGTGGGGCAAAAGTTCGACCCTAGTTGAAAATTCAATGCTTTTCAGAAAATTGAAACAGTTCAAAATAAATGAATACCGTGTGCTGAATCTACCATCCATGATCTAAAATTTTGCTGAACAAAGTTACGCCAAATGTCTTTTCAATGTTGAGTTACAACACTTTTTGTATGAGTGTGTTTGATTCGAACTCTTGTCCCACCACTGGGGCAAAAGTTAGAATCTAGTGTTTGCGGTATTTCGCTAATCATAGCATACTATTTTGACACTTTGGTAATAGAAATATCTGAAAGCAATTAATATTTGATGTTGGAACTGGAACACACTTTAAAGTTCGATCTGGATTTTACCCAAATCAGGGTGAAATTTACCACACCAAAAATTAGTAGTTGTCCGCCAAATTCAGGTAAAACAACATTTTTTTTTTTCAACTTTGATCGAATTTTCTCACTAAATAATTCCATCATACATATTTAGAGATAATATGTACATTTTTCAGAATTTTAGGTTTTTACCTAAAGTTGCCATATGACTGAAACTCTTGCCCCACAATTCGAACTTTTGCCCCACTATGTGTAAAATATGATTTCCAAATCTTTTTTGCAAACAGTTATACATGCTAAAAATACCTAGTTACGCCCCAACATAAAAGACCGAATTCGATTACATTAAAATTCCAATCCATCGCAAATTACAATTTTTTGATCAAAACCCAACATTTTGTCATAACTTTTCGAAATATTGATCAATTTTCATAGCTTTTGGAGTGAAAGACTCTTTTTCAATAAAGCTTAGAACAACCTTGACACCCGAAAGAAATAATTTGAATTGGGCTCAGAAACTTCAAAAGAAACTTTTGCCCCACTTTATTCTACTGCCAGAGAAATTCTACTGTCAGGAAAAGACCCAGGAGCACCAGCAAAAGTAGAAAAGTGCCAAGAAGCAGGCTCGCAACTGGAAACCGGCAACGAGTCTCACTTGACTCTCATTTAGCTGCGTCTGGAGTGGAAGAAAAGGTGCGAGCGCTAGAATCGAAAAAAGCAAAAGCAGCAGCATTAAGAACTAAAGATGCAGATTCAGCTGCAGAAAAAGGAAAAGTAGATGCAGTGTGCGTTTGGGCAGCGGATTTTGGTTCTGCAGCTGCGCACTGAAGAACAAAAAGTCTTTTTAATAAAGACAAATCAATCAAATCTGAAGAACAAGACGAGCAAAGGTCATAGCCAGCGGAGATGCTCCGAAAGAAGAAACAGATTCAACAACTGAAAGTGAACCAACGGTCATGGATGAGGAGTTAAAGAAACGAGAGCAATCAAGAACATTTCGGAAGCCGTTGCTTCTGGCAATGTCAATCAGAACCTGGTGAAGCTGAGTAAGGAGAATGTGAAGAAGCTAATACGAGACTTCAAGAGCACCGACGATGAAGACGAGGACGATGAAAATTCTGACTTGTCAAACCAGAATTTGGAATCATCCATGGAAGCCAAGAAAGGCCCAGCTGGCTGCGAGTAAGGGAAAATTCTCCGGCAACCTAGCATTGTGCCCACTGTTCTAAGCGGCCTAAAAATCGTTCAACGATATATATTACTACACGATTGGACTGAGTACACACATTAGCAGTGTGGAGGAAAAATGGTTTCGGTGTTGGCGTCTCTGAACCAAGGTGCTTACAGGGAAAGTTTACCAACCATCTAAGTGCGGTTGGAGTACAACAGCGAATTGATCAGCAGGTGAACTGGAAATATATCGAGAGTGGAATATTCCTGAAGAATGGGCCTGTGGGTGTCAGGATCAAGCGCTGCAGCAGGCGCAGTTCCAAGATGTTGTTACATGTTGTTACGGTGGGCAAGTTGAATCTGCCACATCAAAAGTTGGATTCGCAGGAGCTTGCAGTACAGTACGATCATATGTGAGGGGTCTCCAGTTAGTCTAGTGGTTAAGGCCATGGATTGCCAATCCGGAGATAGCGGGTTCGATTCCCGTTCCAGTCGAGAAAATTTTCTCGACTCCCTGGGCATAGTGTATCATTGTCCTTGCCTCACAATATACAAATTTTTGCAATAGTTGGCCATGAAAACCCTTCAATTGATAACTGTAGAAATGCTTAAAGATCGCTAAGTTGTAGCGAGGCAGGCCAAGTCCCAGTGAGGACGTAGAGCCATAAAGGAGAAGAAGAAGAAGAAGAAGAAGGCTGCCCATCGAGTAGCATGACAGACGGGCGCAGTTGTTGTTTGGGCGAACAATATCCACTCATTTTAGAAGCAAAGGTGGATAGCCTGTGGAACCGATTACTGTTCGCTCTGAACTGGAATTAACGGTATATTAGCTGCGGCAGACAACCTCAACGGTGACTGGTAGGTACCTCGACTACTACTAATCGGTATCTGAAGATAACCTGCACAAGCTGCTCAAAAGTCACGACCCGTTGCAAGAGTCAGTGTTGGTCATTGAGCAAGAAACAGTAAAGAATCACGCCTGGGAAGTACTGGAGCAAACCATCAAAAGTGTCTGCAATCACTTTGAAACAATATTGCTGTGGAAAACGGAAAATCCACAATTGCTGGACAGTTACTCGATGACGGTTTGAAGAATGATTCAGCTAAAAAGGCTGCTCGAGAAACACCCGAAGTTCAAGGTGAACGTACGCGTGTAGATCAAGAGACAGCTTGGTACTTCTTGCTACCACCGAAAAACTGGCTGGAACTTCTTCCGATTAGACTTGGTACTTTTCATCCAACGTTATCCGAAGAATTCTGAAAAGGTTCGTCTCGTCTGAGATGCCGCAGCAACAGTACAAGGAGTCTCTCTGAACCCTCAGTTGCTGGTTTCGCGGAAAACAGATTATCTTCGGTTTTCGGTCTTCGGTCGAACTTGAAGATGTTCCAACAGCTGCAGATTCACTCCGAGGACAAGCAGAATAATTTTCTTTTTTTTGAACGGAACATAAACCGCCACGCATCCACGTCATGGATATGATGACACTTGGACCGACGAACTCCCCCTACTCTGTTGAATATGTCAAGTACCGGAACGCCAAATAGTACGCCAAGCAATATCGCGAAGCGTCAGTGTCCATAAAATGTCGCCATCGCGTCGATGAGTACTTCAACAGTGTGGTTACCAAAAAAAAGCAGTGAAGTTAGCGCATGAAATCTGGTTCATCCACAAAAAATGCGAAACTGAGTGTCCAACGCGGAAGTTCTACGGAGCCTAAATAGGATAGGTGTAGCCGGCAACAACGGTGCATTTCTGTTGTGAAAATTAACGTCCTGGGCGTGATTAGGGATCCATACAAGGATGAGTTCACGTTCTCTTGGTTTGCTGTCGCAGTTTAATATACACTAGAAGATTATCATCCAGTGGCATATTCTATCTTCCATTGGGGCCAAGAAATTGAATGGAATTGGAATTGCAATGGGGTGTCGCGAAAACTATGAACAAGTTTATTGTCGAAGGCCGAAACCATCCGGGTTCCGCGTTGCTACATCGGCGGCGCCAACTCAGTCAAAGCCGATTCACTTGAAATCCACATCTCCACTAATGCCCCAGCGAATACAGTTACGGCTGCGTAACATTCTTGTGAACAGCCATCAACGGAAAAGTTCACTGTTGCTTAATGATGATCCGGGCTAAAGTGCTACGTGAATCGATCCCACGGCTCGAATATATAGAAGCTGTACTACGCGTCATTCTATTGCCAATCGGTCCTGGCTCCAGTATTTTCTGTAGACAGATTTCCGCACAGTGTGTGACTACAATTCGTTTTATTCTGAATCGACGCGATTCACGAGCTGACGAAGTAGGTGGACTGGAGATGGGAACTGAATATTGCCGACGATTTGACTAAGTGAGGTAAGCTCCACCATTGCAGAACGACGAACATTGATTCAAGGGCCAGCAAGAATGAAGAAATTCAGTGGGTGGAAGCAATCCTCCGACGGCAGGCAGGGGACGATTTCAGGAACGAAATGAGCGCTCTCACGAAAAATTTGCATTACCAACCGGGCATCCCCATGGAGGCTGTGAAGAGAATCAGATTGATCTACAACTGCTCTCCGGTACTGCCCAGTGAAGGTTTTCTGTGAATGGATGCAAACCCGGTGGAGAGCTCTTTCGACAGCTTTCTACGTTATGAAAATTCGGGAACTACGTTCAAAAAGATACAATAGTTCTAAATACCAAAAATGCAACCGGTAAACAATGCAGCAAAACGAATAAAACACAAGGTGCAAGGTGAGCAAATGTGAAGCGCGATCTCTGAAGATGGCCCCATTTCTATTTGAGCGAGTCACGCTTCATCTTCGGCACTTCAGCTCGACTACCAAAGTACGGTAGGTGGCGCTGGGCGGCAGTCTACACCTGCAAGGTCGTGCGAGCACGACGAATTCGTATCGGATGGCCACCTCCCAGCTAATACTAATATAATAATATATGATGTTGTATAGGATGCTAAAACGGAGGCCATATGCGTATATACTTCCATTGAACCACGTGTAAAGTGTACGAATATGGCCTCCACTTTAGCATCCTATTCCACATCATATGCGATCGTGTGTTGACTGGGCTCGCGCTTCATCAATAGGTTCGGAAAACCCAGCCATAGCCACATCTTCTCTGATAATACCAAGTGCTTTCGAGAGGCAAATAACGAGATAGAGTAGGTCAACCATGAATGCACACTGCACAGAGATCGTTGACAGTTCAACAATCGTTTGACACTATTCCATCTATTCCGACTGAAACCGCACATGGGCGATGTCGTAGTGTAAAAAGAAGCGATGCATGCACGCGATTGTTGTCACAAGTTAACTGTTCAGTACACTGGCGAGTATGCGGGTGCACCCGATGAAATTGAGAGATTTTCAGTTCCACGTGCCGTACGTCCGAGTTTCCAATCGCAAGTTCCTTATCGCCGCTGAGGTTGCCACCATTGCTAGGTATCGGTTCGCATTTTTCCCTTGTCAACATTTCGTTATTTGTGGTTTTACGGCTGACTCGCAGGGCCAATTACAAGCTCTGACTCAGTGAACAAAGCTGACCTTCCCGGAAGGTACGGATTCTGCATTGGTATTTTTAACAAATACAGTGCTGGGTAAATAGCCTCAAGGCACCCAAGGGTAATATTTTACCTGTGCTTCCACTCCAAGATTAAATAGACAAAATAAATAGAATAAGCAAAATTTATAGAACAAATACACGAATAACGACAGCTGGTAGTGCTCGATTAATATTTGATTGCAGTTGTTGTTACCACACTTTAAAGTGTTAATCGTTAATAGTATTCCATAAATAATTCAATAGCCGCATATTAAATCTAAAAACAATGAATGTTTAATTACCACACTAACAATCTAATAAATAGTTCTAACTGCAGAGCAGTTCGTCGTCATTTGTGTCATCGGAAACCTGAAAGAATGCAGAAGTTTCAGCATTCATACGAAATGTATGAATACAATCTGGACTACGTGCGATGGTTGGCCGACGTTTGCGGCGTCGATATGATGGTGGAAAATTACAAAATGAACTACCGCACTTTTAGCACTCTGTTTGTTATAACTTTCACCATACTTAACGCGTGCTACAGTTGCTGGTTCTACTACCCGAACTGGTTCAAAATTGTGGAAGTTTTAATAACTTTTTCGGTTTGCTTGCAGGTAAGGTGGAGGAAAACTGAAGGGTGATGTGATTAGATAAAGTTTGTTTTGACATTTTTAGGGAGCAAACAAGTTCTACAACGCTTATATTCATCGACATTTCTTCATTTTAATGTACGGCCGTCTTAGAAATCTGCACTTTAAGTATCGACAGCACCAGCAGAACAATGCGCAACTGTTGCTGCTCATGCAGCGAATTCATCTGATTTCGAAGGGCATTTTTGTACTTTTTATATTGGGGGGATGTTCTTACTTTGTTTATCCGATATTCAGCTATTGGTGTTGCCGCCGGCGGGAGCTTTTGTTTTCGTTGAGAATTCCGTGGATAGACGCAGATTCTCCCAATGGATACATTATTACGATGAGCTTCCAGCTGTGCATGATAATTTTTACAGTGTTTGGAATGTCAGCAGCAGATTCGGCAATACTTCTGTTCGTGTGCAGTCTCGCCGGGTTCGTCGATGTGTTCAAAAACGAGCTGAATGAGTTGAATGTGATGGTCGAGGAAAAACCACGAAAAGAGCAGAAAATAAGGGAAAAAGTTAGAGAAATATGCGTTCAACATTTGACAGTCATCGAGTAATGGTTGTGTAGAGAATTTTTGTTCAATCGTATTGATAATTTGTTTTTCTTTTATGTTCTAGATATGAATCTGACCTAGATGAAAGATACTTCACTACATGTTTTGTTCAGGTTGTGTCGGCAACAGTAGGCCTCAGCAGTGCGCTGTTCCTGGCCTACGTAGCAAGATACATTCCAGGATTTGCGCTGATGCTAGTGTTATCCGCCCAGTTGTTTGAGTTTTGTTTGCTTGGAACGGTATTGTACGTAAAGGTATTGATTAGTGCTTCATGTGAAAAGGAATCATATGAATGCTTGTCACTTGTCAATTTTTGGAAGAAACTATAAACAGTGAGGAGTGAGTCTAGTGAACTAATATAATTTCATCGTTTTCAGAATGAAGAAATAACAGAAGCTATCTACGAAGCAAAGTGGCACTTGTTGGAGAAACCGCAGCAAAGATGCATTGCGCTGATGTTGCATAAGAGTCAGAACTTTGTTGAAATGACCGTAGGTGGGCTTGCACCGCTGAACATGGAAACATTCGTTGCGGTATAAGAAATGTGCTTAACACTTTAGGGCTTCTATCGCTTTATAAAATTTTATTTTATTTCAGATAATGAAATCAATATACTCGTATTTTACAATGCTGATAAGTTTTATTGAGTAATATAAAACACCTGGTTATGTAATACAATTCGTTGTACATAATAAAACACACTAGCGTAAGTTTGTTTTTGCGAATATAGGACGTTTTTTATTAAAATGAAGAAAAAAGAACGTGGTGCGGTCGGTAGTACTGTAGCATGGAGCCCGGCAGGACGAGAATGAACGAACTAGTACGCTGAGGAAAGTTAAGAACGCAATCATTCTGAACGTCGTTTACATAGTGCTATCTATGATTCTCCGACTACAATTTCACCAACACAAAAAGGTATAAACTGCCGATAGTTCCTGGGAACAGCCATGATTCAGGCCAGTGCCGTTCTGAAATCTGTCCAAAACACCAACTTCGATACAGGAACATCGAGGATTTGGCAGACAGTCCAGCGAAAACCTTAGAAGTACCCTTGTAACACAGCTTCAGCGGAGCAACTTTCGATTTAGCCGCGGTCAGCAATATCATCGTCACCAACTGAATTGATAATTTTGAGCTGTTAAATGGCGCTTCCTTCCTAAACGTGGGAGTAGGACTCCATCATTTGCTGTACTGATTGCGTTTCATCCGTTACGTTGGCCCCGTTCAGGTATGCATTGAAGTGCTGCTGCCACCTTACGTCAGTCCGTCATGAGCATCCCGTTCCCATCCCTGCTTATTTCAGCTCATAGCACAAAACCGTGGCGGGAAGCGTTGAGCTTCTGGTACAAATTCCGTGTTTCTTGAGAACAGCACAGTGGGTCAGTGATGTGAGTCTGTTGTTTCCGCATCTGAGAAATACAATGCCAAGCTCTGCCGGGTTTCATGCTGCAGTATTACCGCCCATGCTTCATTCTGCGTTTCTAAAATCGCTTTGTATTCCTCATCAAACTCATGATGTAAATTTCACTGCATAAATAAAAAGTTTGGAATTGACGTTTTCATTTAAAATTGGCGGCTAACAATAATAAACTTGGCGCACTATGATTTATTTCGAAACGCTTGAAGCCACACTACTGATACTATGTACAAATTCAATGTAGAACATTATTTAAAATATCTACAACAAAATGAGCTGCAGATCATTCATTCGATAAAGTTGAGCAACATCATCAAATACGTGTATATGGACTTCATGATCTAGGAAAACAAAATTCAAATTATATAAGTACATCCATTAAGCAACTAGTACACATACCGCAACGAAAGTTTCGACATTCATCGGTTGCAATCCTCCTATCGTCATCTCCACATAATGTTGGCTTTTGTGGAGCATTAGCGATATAGTTTTCTGCTCTGGCGTCTCCATCAAGTACCAACTGGTTTCATAAATTGCTTCGGTGATTTCCTCGTTCTGTAACGAAGCTTCTATTGAAGCAGATTCGTTACTGGTTGTGGACAAAAATGCATACCTTAACTGAGAATATCGTTCCAAGCAGACACATTTCGAGTAGCTGACCAAACAGCGACAACATCAGCGCACACCCTGGAATAAAATCTGCCCTATAGATCAAGAACAACGTTATACTTATCCCCATGACTCCTGAGAATATTTGGATGAAGTACGATACAAAATATCGCTCGTCAAGGTCTGACTCATATCTGGAAAAAATAATAAAATAAGTCCTCCAAAATCCACAAATACTAACTTAAACCTCACTGTATTATGTCCAACTGTTGCATAACAATCTGTCGAACTTTTTTCCGTATCGTAGGTTTGTCAGGATTGAACTCGTTCAGCATGTTTGTCAATTCCATCAAATTGTATTTGAAAATATCGACAAAGGCGATCAAACTGCACACAAATAGCAAAATAACTGAATCCGATGCGGTAAAGCCGATCACGAAGAGCGCCAATATGGACGACTGAAAACACATTGTTACGACGTATCCGCCCAACGAATCCACATCGACCCAAGGTAATCTTATGCAGACCAGAAGCTCTCTTCTCCGTTCAGTTAAATAAAGGTACAGTGGGTGTACGGAAAAGCTAAATCCGGTGAAGATGTACAACGCGAGAAACAGCTTAATAGTCAAATGTATCTTTTCCATTGTTTTGTAAAGTTGTTCGTGATTTTTATGGTTGCGGAATTTGTAATGGAAATCTCTCAGACGACGGTACATAGTTTCGTAGAAGTGTCGATGAATAAATGCTATGTACATTTTTACTAGGGCCTGGAACAAACACTCACTTTAACACTTATCATTAGTTAAAATTAACTAAGAGAAATAACCATTCTTACCTGCATGACAAGGGCAAGCAATATCGCGATTTCCAACATTTTATACCAATTTTGGAAATAAAACACGCAACTGTACAACAAACTAGCAGCAGTGATCAAAACCAAAATCGATACAACGAGAAAACGTAAGTTGAATTTGTAGTTTTGAGCCATAATATCCAAACCACAGATATCAGCCAGCCTTCGAATCAACATGAGGTTGTAGTCGTATAGTTCGTATGACTTCTGGAACCGTCGCATATCGTATGTCTCTACAAAATTAGTACCACAGCGGAATTTACACTATCAACACTTCTACTAACGTTATGGAGTTTTAATAAGTTCCAATACTGCACCACTTTTCTCATTTGATATAACGGAAAATCCCGCACAAGGAAAGCCGCCCATTTTTTAGAGCGAGAGATTAATGATTAACGAATTGGTTTACATTATTAATCAGCACGATCAATTATCACATAAATATATTAACGTAATGGGCCAATCGAATGAACCCTTTCACAGACAGGATTTACTTTACAATAATAAAGAACTCATTCGCCGTTTTGTTCCTAATCGTCCCGGAAGGATGCGGTGGGCAACGCATGTTACGAGTATACTTAACAATAACTCGAAAAAAAACTAATGTTGCCTCTATTTAGTCAGGAATATACGGAAGAGACACGAATCTACCATAGCAAAGAACGGCAGCAAGACGAGAGTGTGATCGCTAACGCACAGGAAAGCATGGATCGCTCTGATTTGTAGAGATTTTATGCAACCGTCAATGATGCGCAGCACAAGACTGCACACGTTCCCATAATGTGCAATTTACTTACTTTCAGTCCTGGGCACCCACCGACCGAATTGAAAGATTTCCATCCTGGGTGATTGCCAGCCATCGCCTTGACCTGTGGCCAGGTCAAATTTCTCTCGACTTGCTTGATTTCGTTATTGAGGCAGCGCCGCCGCCATGAGCCTCTGGGTCTGCCTCTGCTGCGATGTCCTGCTGGGTTCCAGTCTAACGCTTCTTTGCAGATTTCGTTTCCGCCCCTGCGTAGAGTGTGGCCGACCCACCTCCACTTTCGCTCCCGAATTTCTGTCGCTATCGGCTTTTGATGACATCGACGATGGAGCTCCACGTTGGAGATCCAATTGTGAGGCCACCATGCACGAATTCTATACCGCAGGCATCTATTAATGAAGGCCTGTAGCTGTTGCATGCTCTCCACTGATACACACCACGTTTCACCGGCGTATAGCAGATTTCACGTTCGAGTTAAAAATTCGGATTTTGGTCCGTCGACTGATCTGGTTGTTTTTCCATACACTTCTTAAACTCGCAAAAGCAGCCCTTTTTTTTTCCTTCTAAACCACGGGTTCCCAACCGGTGGTCCGCGGCCCCCTGGGGGGCCGTGAAGCCAGTCCAGGGGGGCCGCGATGTTACCAAACAAAATTGTTATTTTTTTTCAATATTGGGCAAATTACAGTCCGGATTCGCTGGTTGGGTCACGACTGCGCCCCGATTAGCGAATCGTGTTCGTTCGTTGGGGCAACTGACAACTGATCAAAATGCTCTAGACACACGCAAGTGACGAGAAATACGTCACGGAACACTCACATACTTGCGTAAACGTTCTGTATACAGGAGCTGTGATGCGACGGCGGTCAGACGTCAAACTCGTTTTGACATCTATTTTGACATTGACAGTGCTTTTTAGTTGGGTTTTGCCCCAACCAGTGAACATTCAACCATCGAGACAGCCCATCTAACGAGCTCTCAACGAACGAATCGTCACTGTATAGCAATTCTTAATTTTGTGTACAGTCGGAACCCGCTCGTTGAGCCACAACCTCCACCCAACCAACGAATTCGATTCGCTAGTTGGGTGAAGTGACAGCAGCACAAGGGGCGTGCGCATTGTTTTTGTTAAATCTTAGGTTGGAAGTAAAAAGTAAAATTTTTCAATTTGTTTTACATTTAGAGTAAAACTGATACGTTTTGCAAGATACATATATGGCCAATGCGAGAAATAATTATTTTCCCCCGTTTTTAGTCGGTGAAGTGAAAATATAGATGTTTATGAAACCACCCGGACCAAAATGCAAGCACAAAACGCTTTCAATGATCGACAAAATAAAGATTGCCGATGTTTAGCATTTGTTTCGAAGTAATTGTACATACTGTTTTTTTTTTAAATAATTATGAAATAGAAATTCTTCTCGATTATCAGTAAAGTTTTACGAAACCAAAACTTCAATAGCTCGCCCCTCGGAAATACAGATTGGTTGTCATTTTCAGTTTGACATTGAATTATGACATCCAGGTGCTTTTTAGTTGGCTGACCGCTCAACTAACGGAGCCCCAACTAAAAAGCCACCCAACTATTAAGCCCCCAACCAGCGAGTCATGACTGTACCGCCACCCCAAAAGCCACAATTTGAGGAACAAATTTTCAGTATAGAACGCCTTCAGAAGAAAAAAATTTTCGGCTGCGCCGCAATTTTATGCTACGACTCAAATTAAACGTGTATGACATCATTGTTAACGAAATATGAGTGTCGAACAAAAAAAAATGTATCATTCATCGGCGAAAATCCCTCCCACAGAAAATTTTTGTCTACGTCACTGTACCCAAAAAAACTCGGTTTCGTTTATTTTTTTCTAAAAATTTTCATTGGGCCTCAGATGTTTCGACAATCTTTAAAGGGGGTCGCCACCTCAAAAAGGTTGGGAACCCCTGTTCTAAACCATAGGGTGATAATCTATTCAACAGACACCCTAACAGAAGGTTAGGGTAGTGTAGGTCTGACAGGCCGTCTTCTACAACAAAAGTAAAATCCAGGACTACTCTCTCCTCGTACCCACTAAACCATTCCTATGGTCGCCAAACCCTACGTCTCTCCGGAACCACCAAGAAGGTATTGCTTCAGAGAGCAGCCCTCGCCTTCTTGATCCGTGCACACCTATGTCGATCTTGGGGCCGCCATCGGTCGCCATTTGGCTACCAAGATATTGGAAGCTTTCAACATTCTCCACTGATTGCCCAGCCACCGTTAAGCTGGAAGAGTTCACCGTGTTTATATCCAACGATTTGGTCTTGTTGACGTTGATGGTAAGACCTGCCACTGAGGAACGATTGGCAAGATCATCGAGCTTGCTCTGCATATCAGAGCGCCATTGAGCTAGGAGAGCAAGTCATCAGCCAGTTCGAAGTCATTTAGGTACTCCATGGTAATGGGTTGCCACAGCAATCCACGATTTGGGTCACGGTCAATCGCACCAACCAGGATCTCGTCGATTACGATGAGGAACAGTAGCGATGTAGTATACATCCTTGCCTCACTCCAGCAACGACCTAGATGGGGTCGGACAAAACACCGTTGTGCAGTACTCTGCACGAACATGCCCTGTACTGTGCTTCAATGAGGCCGATGGTTTTCTCAGGAAGACCCTTGCGCCTGAGGGCTTCTCACATGTTTCCATGATAGAGATGGTCGAAAGCTTTTTCGTAATCAATGAACACCAGGTAGAGAGACTCTTGGAATTCATTGATTTGCTCCAGGATGATACGAAGCGTTACAATATGGTCCACACAGGATCGTCCGACACGGAATCCTGCTTGCTGCTGTCGTAGAGTTGCATCAATCGTCTCCTGTATACGGTTAAGGATCACTTTACAGAGGACTTTGAAAACGATACACAGTGACATGATGCCCCGCGAATTATCGCATACAGTCAGGTCACCCTTTATGAGTGCCTTTACTAAGACGCCTTGCATCCAGTCGGCCGGAAATGTCGCGGTTTCCCATAAGTTGTAGAATAAGTGATGCAATAGTTGTGCGGATACTACTGAGCATCTCAGCTGATATGTGATCGACCTCTGGGGATCTGTTCGATTTCATGCTACGGATGGCTGTTTCTATCTCCTGCGCTGATGGAGCTTCGGTGTTGACACGGGTAATGCGTCGAACCCTTGGCGGATCATGCTGAGGTGTTGATGGCGTGACCGACACTTGAAAAAGGTTTCCAAAGTGCTCAAACCAGCGCTTTAACCGTTATGTGGCCGGCAAACTTTTTGCTTTTTTCTACACCGTGTATTTTAAATGGGTGCTGGGTACCCGGGTACCCTGCTGGCCACATAAGGGTTAACTGATCAGCCGGGTCGGTAAGTAACTGTGTCTTTCACGGGCATCGTAGCATTTATCTTGGTCCCACAAAAGCGACGTGAGACATCATAGAGGAGACGGACGTCGCTTGTTTTTGCGGCTTTCTCGCCTTCGTCGGCTAAGGAGTCCGCCCACGCTCTTTTGTCCTGTCTACATGAGCGTTTCACTTCCATCTCGAGAGGCAAATAGCGCTGACGGGCTACGGCTTTGGCTCCTCGTGTTTTCGCTCGCTCTATCGCGGCTTTGGCGTTCCTTCGCTCATTTATCTTCCTCCAGGTATCATCTGTGATCCACTGCTTTCTTCGGGTGCGTAGCTCACCCAAATTATTCTCGCCGGTGGCGATGAAGGCGTTCTTGATGGCGCTGCATTGATCTTCTACGCTTCCACCTTCTGGAATATTCGCGGCGTCCCATGGGCCATGACGTGCTCATAGTCCGAGTTGTCGGAACCAACCTTCGCGTTGAAGTCGCCCATGACGATCTTGATATCACCTTTCGGAATCTTGTCCACTATAGCATTCAGTTGACTGTAAAAGTGCTTTTTGTCTTGCAATTCGGCAGCATCGGTTGACGCGTAACATTGGATCATGGTAAGGTTTCGAACCCGGGTTCTGAATCTGGCTACAATTAACCCCTCATTAATAGGTTCCCATTTCATAAGCGCTGCGTGGGCGTGAGCGCTGAGCAGGAAACCAACTCCATGGTGGCAAGGAGCGTGTTCACCTCGTAGGCCAGAGTATAGCAGAATCTGTGTTCTCCAAAGTTCGGCCAACGGGCTTCGCTCAGTCCTACGATCTCAAGCTTCATACGGTATGCCTCATTGGCTAGTTGTGCCAGTTTACCCTGCTGGGCTAGGGTTAATACATTCCAAGTTCCAATTCTTGTTCGATGTTTCGCGCTAAAAGTCGTTGCCGTTGAATCAGTTCGTAATCTTTCATTTTCGGTTTCAGTAACGGTTTTTTGGGTTTCGGAAACAGTAGGTTGTTGGCCTTAGGTCCCCTATCCACCGTGATGGGGCTGCCACCTTAGGTATAGCTTCCGGTGGAGGAGCATTTCATACTCAGCCGCTGGATGCCAAAACAGACGCTGTTTGAGCCGTACCTCCTTGGTGAACAGACGTTCGAGACGTACCTTCTCAATCTAGCTGAAGTCAGAAGACAACAGTGCCCAGGCTGAACTACCAGCTAAGCACACAACTCTTAGCTGGCGGTCTTTGTCATCGCTTGACCCGTGGAAGCATGAGGTAGGAACGTGTGAGGACCAGAGCTATATTGGACGCTCTCCTTATCGACTCTCCGTTTTGCAGCCCTCACAAGGACATATTTTTTTTTTTTTTTTTATTATAGAGGTTTTAAACCATCTGGTTCATTCGCCTCTGACAAGGACATATATATAATCTCAATTATACAGAGTTTTAATTTACATAGATTTACGCACTTTTTTCAATTAACAATATTTGATAATTACGAAATACATTTACTCTTCTTCCCAGCACAGAGTACCGTACACGAGGAGACCACCGGAATCACCTAATTGGTTCGCGGAGAGAGCCGGGACAAAAAGCAATAAAAGTTTAATTTCCAAGTCATTTTCCCAGATTAGCCATTTACAGAGTCTAGCACATTAGCCTGTTCATCGGTGCACCATGAGTGTGTGCATCGTGGCGGTGTTAGTATGCATACTTCCGGACGAGATTGGTCCGTTATCCTTAGTCTGGTAGTACTTTGTACCCGATGCGATTTCTCGAGACCCCAGCAATATCAACGGAAGAAACGAGGTGTTATAATTGCATGGAAACTCTCAGCTCTCTGACCTGTCGTGGGATGTCGAGAGGCGAAAGTTGCTACTCAGTACCATGTCATAACGGTACCATCGCCTGGTAATTAGTTTTATATGAGCTTCGGGACGGTAAAATGTTTTGTGAGATAATATTTCGCTTACCGGTGTGCGGTGTGGGAACTGACTGAGAGGACTTCTCATTGGTGGCGCCGGCCGATCCGACAACCAGTTGGCTGCCATTTCCCGAGGGTGTGTTGTTTTGAATAGTTTGTGCTATTAATTTCATTAGCCTCGCAGGGAAGGCGAAATGGGGGTTGGCTAAGTGCACAGCCATATACGCAACCAACACTCTCTTTCTGGATAAGGATGAAACGAGTTGCTGGTTAATATAGCTTGTATCGCAAATAATTTTACTAACTGGGATTCATTATTAAATGGTTCAAGTATCTCCACGCACAATTTATTTATTTTTTCTGAAGAGATTGCTCCCATCTGAGCGGTAATGTTCACCTCTGCACTCAACTAAGTGAAAATTTCTCAGTTTCGATGTTCCAGGTATTGCAGAATACTTTATGCAGAAGTTGTACAGATACCAAGGGAGCAGCTTTGCACATATTGATTGATATGTGACCGACCACAGAGAAATAGAGTTCCTTAGAAAGTTCTTCTAGAAGTTTATCAAGAAGTATTTCAAAGAGTTGTTCTAAGAATCTTTCCCGTGGTTAATTCGAATATTCATCCAAACGTTTCTGCAAAAAAATAACCGTTCGATAATTAATCGTGAAATACCTTCAGGAATTGTGGAAATTCTTTCGGTATTTTTTTTCCTTTTCAGAAATTTCTTCTTTCAGTTTTATTTTCAAAAAATTCGGGAATTTTTCTAAAATTTTCCCAAAAAATATTTCGAAAGTTCGCTCAGAAATTCATTCAAAATTTCTCACAGAAGTTTTTTCTGAGAAATCTTTCCGGGTTTCTTTGAAAAATTCTCCTCCAATATTTTTTTTTTCAGATTTCCCGAATTATTCAAATGTGCAGATGGAAATACTCCGAGTTTTTTTTTTCCAGAAAATTCACCGGAAGATCTTCCAAAATCTATTGAAGAAATGTCTATAATAGTTGTTCTGATATTTTCTGGAAATTCTTTCAAAAGCGCCCAAAAACAAAATAGTTTAGGAAGAGTTATGAGGGCCCATATAGCCGAGGCGGTAAACGCACGGGTATTCAGCATGACCATGCTGAGGGTGACGGGTTCGATTCCCGGTCGGTCCAGGATCTTTTCGTAAAGGAAATTTCCTTGACTTCCTTGGGCATAGAGTATCTTCGTGCCTGCCACACGATATACACATGCAAAATGGTCATTGGCAGAAGAAGCTCTCAGTTAATAACTGTGGAAGTGCTCATAGAACACTAAGCTGAGAAGCAGGCTTTGTCCCAATGAGGAGGTTACGCCAAGAAGAAGAAGAAGAGTTATGAGAATCCTTCTAGAAGTCCATCTTAGAGCGCTACTGGAGGTCCTGAAGTTCCTCCGAAAATTTTTAACCGTGAATTTTGTTAGTTTTTATTCTCAAAGTGCTTACCTCATTGAAAAAAGTCCTAGTGCTTTGAAACATTTTTCTTAAGTTTTTTCTAGATTTCCCACCAACATTTCTACCAAAAGCTCCTCCGTGAGTTTTTCCAGAATCTCTGTGGGAGTTTTTCGGAGCGTAGCACCGGAAGATCATCCAGAAGCTCACTGAAAAGTTCTTGCTGAAAATCGTCACTAAGTTCTTCCAGCATTTTTCTAGTAATATTTCAGAGCGTTGTACCGAGGAGCCTTATGAGCGTTGATCAGGAATATCTTTCTGAAGTTCCTCTGGAAAACGTTCCCACAATTGATATAGTAAAACCACCAAAAGGTCTTCCAGGAGCTCCTCAGAGTTTTTTAGGAGTGTCCCCAGATGCTTTCTCAAGTGTTCATCAACATTCATCCAGCAATATCGCCAGAAATTTTTGCTGGAGTTCCTTCTGGAAGTTTCGCATGTGATTTGTCAAGGAATTCATCCAGAAATTCTGGTAGGAGTACCTATGAGGACCTAAGGACTGGTCCAGGAATTCCATACAGAAACTTTTTTCCCACAAGCAATCATAAAGGAATTAAAAAATAATATCAAGGATTCTTACAAATGTCCTCCAGTAATTACTCCTATGAGTTCTGCAGGAGCTCTTCTAGGGAATTTTCCTAGGTCTCCTTCATGGATTTCTGCAAGGATTGCTTAAGGATTTTGCCCAATGCCTTTCTGATATTTCTAAAGAACGTTCTATAATGGATTTCCCAGGAAATTCTCCGCAGAATAATTCAGAAAGTTCTCCAGCCAACTGCTGTAAAGACACTTCCAGTGTTTTTGCCTTTCTCGTACACTAAGTGTACTGGAAAGGCTATATGTTCACTCCAAAAATGTCTTTTTGATAGAAGGCCCGGAGGGTCGAGTCACATATACCAATCGACTCAGCTTGACGAATTGAGGTGATGTCTGTTTTTTTTTTTTTTTTTTTTTTTTTTTTTTTTTTTTTTTTTTTTTTTTTTTTTTTTACTTGGTGGTAAAGCCTTTCTGCCTTCCCGACACGCGTTCGATAAGCATGACCAGTGCTACCGATTTCGTCCATCGCGTGCCAGTTCGTGAGGGACTCAGAACAGAGAAGAGAACTCTGAACCCTACGCCTCTAACCTCCACCAAGGTCTACAGTGCCTGCTTCCCCCGGATTCCACTAGAAGCGACTACTTCGGGGGGGGATGTCTGTGTGTGTGTATGTGTGTGCGTGTGTGTGTATGTGTGTATGTGTGTGTACAAAAAACTCACATCGCTTTTTGGCAGTAAACCTCAACCGATTTTAATGACCGATGGTTCATTCGACGCGGCATATAGTCCCATTGTTTCCTATTGAAAATGGTTCGAATCGGTCCAGCCGTTCCGGAGTTATGGCCATTTAGGTGTTCCGGATCCCTACCCCTGGGAGGGGCCAGACATGAAAAAGAACCAAACCCATGCATGCGACACATCAAACCACGGCATTTTCGATAATCTGATGAACGGTAAGCAGGAAAATAGTCTCAGACCATATCAGAACCGGTAGTGTTACGGAGCCGATTCTGAGTGTCCCGCCGGAAGTGGCCGAATATAAAATTGAACATAACTCATTCATGCGTCACATCAACCAGCGGCATTTTCGGTAACCTGATGAACGGTAAACAGGAAAATAGTATCAGATCATATCTGAACCGGTAGTGTTCCGGAACCGGTTCCGGATGTCCCGCCTAAAAGTGCCAAATATAAGAGAACCAAACCCATGCATGCGACACATCAAACCGCGGTATTTTCGATAACCTGATGAACAGTAAGCAGGAAAAATAGTCTCAGACCGTATCTGAACCGGTTGTGTTTCGGAAACGGTTCCAGTTGTCACGCCGGAAGTGCCCATACATGAAAAAGAACCAAACCCATGCATGCGACACATCAAACTACGGCATTTTTAAGGCAGGCCGTGTATAAAACTGAACCAACCCATCATGCGACACATCAAACTGCAGCGATTTTTGTAACCTTTGGCATGGTTTACGAATTTTATGCGGAAATGAACTCTGGAGACCAGAAATTCCACGATTTCGGTTCCAAATTAAAGATGGCAGCCTAATATTCAAGATGGCGGCTGTTCAATGGAGTTTCAGGCTCCAAAACCATGCAATATGGATATATTTGGTAAGAGGAAGATGTCCGGAGTTAAAAAATGGCGACCAAAATATCCAAGATGCCGGCTCCAAATTCAAGATGGCGACTGTTTAAGGACCTGACACCATACACTATGGGTATACATGTTTGATATGGGGAAGAAGTCTGGACTCCAAAATTGGCGACCAGAATATCCAAAATGGCGGTTCAACATTCAATATGGCGGCTGTTTAATGGAGTTTCAGATTCTAAAACCATGTTATATATGTATATTTGGTATTGGAAAGATGTCTGGAGTTCAAAAATGACGATTAAAATATCCAAGATGGCGACAAAAATATCCGAGATCGCGTCTCAAAATTCAAGATAACGACTGTTTAATGGAGTTTTGGGACTTGAAACCATGCAATATGGGTATATTTGATATGGATAAAAAATTTGGGCTCCAAAAATGACAGAGTATCCAAGATGGTGGTCTAAAATCTAAGATGACAACTCGAAACTCAAAATGACTTATGTTCAATGGAGTTTTATGCTCTAAAACCATGCAATATGGCTATATCTGGTATTGTGACGAAGTCTGGAGTCCAAAAATGGCGAATAAAATATCCAATATGGCGACCAAAATAGGCCAATCTCAAAATTCAATATGGCGGCATAAACTTCAAGATGGCAAATGCTTAATGGAGGTTTAGGCTCTAAAACCGTTTAATATGGGTGTATCTGGTATGGGGAAGAAGTCTGGAGTGCAAAAATAGCGACCAGAATTTCCAAGCTGCCGGACTTAAATCCTAAATAGCGGCTCAAAACTCAAGATCGCGGCTGTTTTTTAAGAGTTTAAGGCTCAAAAATCAAAAACCAGATAAACGACATGATCTCTGATGCCATGAAATGGATTTCTGTTAATCGTATGAAAGTGCGATATTCATCAACATGCCACTTAAGTTGTGTTGAAATTTGTTTTCGAAGGCACGAGAAAGGCACCATCACCGCTAGGTGGATTAAATAGGGATTTTTTTTTTTGAGGATTTCTCCAACGCTTCTAAATTTGTCTTCAACTGTTATCCAAGGACTGCTCCACAAATTCCTCAAGTAATTCCTCCGTAAGTTTCCCCACATTCGTGCAAGAACTTTTTAGGAACTCCTTCATGTATGAGAATTCTTACAAAAATCCTCACAAGGATTTTTCGGGAATGCTTCAAACGTTTGTACGATATCCTAATGAAAATTTTCATAGAACTAACCACATAACTTCTACAAGAAATGCTTTAGACGCTCTTTCAAGACTTCCTGTTTGGATTATAAAGGAATTCTTCCAAAAGATTTCTAAAATGATTATTTCAGGATTTCTTTCAGCATTCCTTCCAAGGATTTCTCCAGGGATTCTTGCAGGATTTCTTTCAAGGATTGTTTTAGGAACTCCTTTAAGAGTTTTCTCAGGAATCATTCCAACAACTCAAGCTGGGACCTCCTATGGCATCTTCGGGAATTTTGCTAAGATTTTTTTGGGATCCTTTCAAAAATTACTCCATGAGTTTTTCAAAGGATTCCAAGGAAATTCTTGCAACGATTTCTTCGTAAGTCTTTGAAGGAATCATGCAGAAGAAATGTCGCAAGCATTTCTCTGGAAGTTCTTTAACCTTTTGAAGCCGGAATTTTTCCTAGCGTTATTATGGGGTTCTTTTCTACGCTTTTTCTGTAGTTCTGTAGTTACCATAAAATCAATAAAATATAATGAAGAATATTTTTTCTAGATATCCTAGGTCATCCATACTGTTTTTTAGTTTAGATCCTGAAGTCTGCGGGCGTATCGGTATCTTCTTCCATTATACAAAGCTACGATTTGAAATCTATCATGTCCAATAAGTCTTCTCCGTAACGCTTTTTTGTATGAAAATCCTAAAATTTTTTTATGAGCCGTAACGCTTGGCCGTACTCTCCCCCTCCCCCTAGAGCGTTACGAAATTTGTGGACGGCGCCTAATAGACAGTATCAGATCAGTCGGGTTATCCTAGGTCATCCAAACTGTTATTGAGTTAAGATCCTAAAGTCTACGGGTTTTTTTTTCCTTTTTTATTTAGGGATTTTCAGCCGTAGGCAGGTTCATCCCGAAGTCTACGGGTGTACCAGTAACATCTTTCATTAAAAGCTACGGTTTGTAATCTATTAGGTCCAGCAAGTCTTTTGAAAATTACAATGGTTGTTTTTATTAAATAAGATTTATAATATTCGTAAGTACAGTGGATTATGTGACCCTACTTAACGTAGTGGCAAACAGTTCAAAGTTCATATAGATACGACTGTGATATGTTGATTCGGGGTAATGGCTTTCAGTCTGTGGCAATTCAAAACATAAGAATCCGTTTTGAATTGCCACAGACTGAAAGCCATTACCCCGAATCAATTTAAAGCTCATTGTGAGAATAACTACTGTTACTATCAAGAACCAAACTTCAGGATAGTTTGGACGACCCTCAATGTCCCAAAGGTTCATAATAATATATAGTAGACTTCAGATTGGTACAGTCGCCGCAATTGATTATGAAATATTACGCAGTATGTCAGATATAGCTGATGTTATGAGTGTAGACCTGAAGTTCTGAACTCAAAGATAGTTTGACTGACCATTCCCATGGTGATAATACTATTATTTATAGCGAAAACACATCAAGTTATTCTTGTAGATTTGAATGACTTTATTATAGAACAGTTTGGACGACCCTGAATGTCCCAAAGATTTATAATACTTCGGATTGCTCCAGTAACTTCGGTTGATTATGCAGCGGTATCCAGTATAACAGATATGGATACTGTTACGAGTGTAGACCTGAAGTCCTGAACTACAAGGTAGTTTGGCTGACCTTTAATCACAGAGAACAGACATCCAAGTCCAATTTGAATTTTGTATAAGGAATGTTTCATCGACTAGACAAATAACAACATCGTGGCGCTGCAATCGCTTAATTTCCCATACTAATTCAATTCATCACTTGAAATGTTTCAATTCACCACAGACTGTGGCAATATGGTGTTTGGCGGCGTTATAACTATAGTATTTTCGTCGTGTATTGGTTTGCAACTTTACTCAAGTGAAGACTCAAATCCTTACACAACTTTCTGAATGAAATTTGTTCTAGCCTGGATGTCTGTTTTCTGTGCTTTAATATCCCTGTAGTGTATCTAAATAACATTTGGGATTTCAAGCACATTGCGGATCCCAGCAGATTATGCATTACTATTATTTATGTCGAAAACACATAAAGTTTTTTTTTTGTAGATTTTAAGGATTTACTATAGAACAGTTTGGGCGAACCTGAATGTCCAAAAGGTTTATATGTAATAAAAAAGTAGACTTCGGATTGGTTCAGTAACCACGGATAAATATTCAACGTTACTCAGTATAGCAGATATGGCTGTTGCTACGAGTGTAGACCTGAAGTACTGAACTCCAAGGTAGTTTGGCTGAATATCCCTATAGTGTATATAAATTACATTGTAGATGTCAAGAGCTTCACGGATCCCAGTAGGTTATGCAATGCTATTATTTGTGGCGATAATACATAAAATTATTCTTGTAGATTTGAAGGACTACACTATAGGACAGTTTGGAACACCTAGAACATCCCAGACGAGAAAAACGGCCAAGACGAGAGGTGTGATGGCTCCTACAGAGCAATCTCCAGAGATGTTGGAGGGGATCATTGGAGGACTTTTTCCGCGTCATGATCCTAGTCCTTGGCCTCCTTTCGTAGGACAGCCAGGGACTGGGGCTGGCGATGAGGAGAGGGTCACCGATGTGGAACTTGCGGGGATAGCTAAGTCCCTTAGCGTAGGTAAGGCCCCAGGTCCGGACGGAGTTCCGAACTTGGCCTTAAAAGTAGCTATTGCAGAGGCTCCCGAGATGTTCAGGTCTGCTATGCAGAAATGCCTGGACGAGGGAGTTTTCCCAGAAGATTGGAAGAGGCAGAGCCTGGTACTATTGCCAAAGGCGGGGAAACCACCCGGAGACCCGTCGGCATATAGACCAATATGCTTGATTGACACGGCGGGGAAGGTGCTCGAAAAGATCATCCTCAATAGAATGTTGCGGTTCACCGAGGGCGAAAATGGTCTTTCGAGTAACCAGTACGGCTTCCGGAAGGGGAGGTCCACCGTAGACGCTATCTTGTCGGTTACAAAAACCGCCGAGAAAGCACTCGAGCCTAAGAGGAGGGGAATTCGCTTTTGCGCGGTAGTGACTCTGGATGTAAGGAATGCGTTTAATAGCGCCAGCTGGTCTGCTATTGCCGATGCGCTCTTGCGTCTGGGGATACCGGAGTACCTGTACAAGATTCTCGGAAGTTACTTTCAGAATCGTGTACTAGTCTACGACACGGAGGTGGGTCGGAAGTGCTTTCACATAACCTCAGGAGTCCCGCAAGGTTCCATCCTGGGTCCGGTGTTATGGAATGTCATGTACGACGAGGTGTTGAGGTTAGAGTATCCAGTGGGAGTGGTGATTGTCGGATTTGCCGACGACATTACGCTCGAAGTCTACGGTGAAACGATCGAGGAGGTAAAGTTGACTACCAACCACTCGATTAAGGTTGTGGAGGCGTGGATGCGGTCCAGGAAACTGGAGCTGGCTCACCACAAGACAGAGGTGACGGTTGTTAACAACCTGAAGTCGGAGCAGCAGACGGAGATCAGTGTAGGAGACTGTACTATCCTGTCAAAGCGCTCCGTCAAACACTTGGGCGTGATGATCGACGATAAGCTTACCTTCGGTAGCCACGTCGATTATGCCTGTAAAAGAGCCTCCACAGCTATTGCGGCACTGTCCCGGATGATGTCCAATAGCTCTGCGGTGTACGCCAGTAAGCGCAAGCTTCTGGCTAGTGTTGCTACATCCATACTTAGGTATGGCGGCCCGGCGTGGGGCACCGCGCTAAGTACTAAATGCTACCGACGGAAGCTGGAAAGTACTTACAGGCTTATGTGCCTGAGGGTTGCGAGCGCGTACCGTACCGTGTCACACGACGCTCTCTGCGTCATTACTGGTATGGTGCCTATCAGCATTCTTATCAGTGAGGACATGGAGTGCTTCGAAATGCGCGGCACAAGAGGCATACGCAGGACTGTCAGGATGGCCTCTATGGTCAAATGGCAGCGCGCGTGGGACAGTTCCACCAAAGGAAGGTGGACCTATAGGTTGATACCGAGGGTAGATAGTTGGATTAATAGGCGCCATGGGGAAGTCACATTCCACCTGACACAGGTCCTTACAGGTCATGGTTGCTTCCGACAGTATCTACACCGTTTCGGGCATGCGGATTCTCCCGAATGCCCAGTGTGCAATGGTTCAGAGGAAACGGCGGAACACGTTTTGTTCGTGTGCCCGCGTTTTCGCACAATGCGTGACCGCATGCTTGCCACATGCGGGGAGGACACAACTCCGGACAACTTGGTCCAGAGGATGTGTAGGGATGAGTTTGGCTGGAACGCCGTTTCAACGGCTATTACCCACATCGTCTGGGAGCTACAGAGGAGGTGGCGCGTGGACTCGGAGAATGGCTAGTCCAGATGCAGTACAAGAGGTGGTCCAGGGGTTCGGAGTCGGCTTCGTAGGTCATACCGGTGCCCTGCGGTCGAGATCGACCCTTACAACGATTAAGTGGCCGCGGAGAGGAAGTCCCGGTAGCGGTGCTGTCGTGGCGTCGGTCTACTGGGTTGGATCCAAGCCCGCGGTTGGAAAGGGGTCCCCGGCAAGGGTCGGGGCAGGTGGAGACCCTGCCGTCAGCAACCTACGGATGCATCTGATTGGGCCTGAAGGGTAGTGATACCCTTCCTTTGCGGGCAGGTCAGATCGGGTTGCATGTGGGCATCAGTTCTTGATGTCCGCTCAGCAGTAGGGCGCGGGCGGGGTTGACTCTGCCCGCCTTCCGAGGACAAAGGGAGTGGCGAGGACCACTCGGGAAACTGGCTAAGCGCCAGCATGCTACCGTGATGGACTCTCCACAGCGAGTCATCGATGTTCGTTGCTGCAGGCTACGCAGCTAACCTTGTGGGTGCGATGTGCACTAGCCCCTCTCTGAAGCAATACCTTCTTGGTGGTTCCGGAGAGACGTAGGGTTTGGCGACCATAGGAATGGTTTAGTGGGTACGAGGAGAGAGTAGTCCTGGATTTTACTTTTGTTGTAGAAGACGGCCTGTCAGACCTACACTACCCTAACCTTCTGTTAGGGTGTCTGTTGAGCAGATTATCCCCCTATGGTTTAGAAGGAAAAAAAAAAAAAAAAGAACATCCCAGAATATAAGACACCTTTTGATATTCTTGACGAAGGCTCAATGAATACATATAAACGTAAACCACATCCAAGTTCAGCTTTTTGAACAGTGGTGGTGTTCAGGATGTTCTAGATTATCAAAGAAGTCCCAAATACAAATATTCCCATATTTCCCTAATAGAAGACGCAATTGGCAACAACTTTACGGAAGACAGTATTCTGTTTTATCGAATAGCCGTTCCGTGTTAACGACATTTTTAGCCCTAGGCTAGTTCATCTCGGGACCCACGCTTTACTTCCCTTCCGAAGGAAGAACTCACATTTTGCGAGTTTGTCAGGAGTGGGATTCGATCCTAGGTGCTCGGCGTGTTAGTTAAGTGTTCTAACCAACATGCCAGGTCAACTCCACATCCAAAAAAGTATTCAAATAGTTCTTCTAAGCATTTCTCCAAGTATTATTGCCACAATTCCTCCAGAAATTCCTCAAAAGTCTCTCCAAGAATTTAAATTCTTTGCTGGTGGAATATTTTCTCCAGAAACTCTTAAGGAAATTACTCCAAAAAAATACTTCGATATTTCTTCATCCGGGAGCAAGGATGGGAACACTCACTTGCAAAGAGTTACACTCACTTGCAGTTTTCTCAGCTCAGAAGCGTGCAATCAAAAAACGATGTATGGATGCCTTTTGCCTTATGATTTTGTCTAAAAGTTAGCCGAATAAAATAGGGGTCGCACGCGCATACCGAATTCGTGAGTTAGCTGCGAAGGAAACTCTCCACAAGGTGAATGGAATTTACACTCACCTCGTGGAGAGTCGCTTTCACAGCTCTGTCATCAATTTGGGATTCGTGAACGACCTCTACTCTATTAGACAAAGTTTGAGACAAAACCACAAGGCAAAAGTCGTCCATACATCGTTTCTTGATTGCACACTTCTGAGCTGAGAAAATAAAAAGTGAGTGTATTTTTTTGTTTCTTTTTATTCGTGAACTAGTGAGTGTAATTTTTTGCAAGTGAGTGTTCCCATCCCTGTCCGGGAGTTCCTTCAGCACTACTTTCAAATTCTTCCTATAACTCATTTATGAATTTATCCAAGAACTATAACATGAACAACTGCAGAAACTTTTTCAACGATTTCTCTAGAAATTTCTCTAACTGCTTCTTATAATGCTTCCTCCAAGTGTTCCCTCAAGGGTTCTTCCAAGTCTATAATCCATCGAAAATTTCTGCTGGAAATCTTCAAGAAGTTATTTCTGGGGCCCCTCCAGACATTTCTCTACAAATAAATCCATGAATACCTCCGAATAATCCCAGAGATATCCTTGGACGAAATCCTTGCAAGCAAGGTTGCAACCATTCATTTGCAAAAATTTACATTCATTTGCTATTATCTCAGTTCAGAAGCATGCTATCGAAAAACAATGTATGGATGAATTTAACCTTGTAGTTTTATCTGAAAGTTTGCCGAATAACATTGGGGTCGCACACGCATTCCAAAGTCGTGAGCGAGCTGTGAAGGCAACTTTCCACAGCGTGAATGAAATTTATATTCACCGCGTGGAGAGTTGCCTTCACAGCTTGCTCACGACTTTGGTATACGTTTGCGACCCCAATGTTATTCGGCAAACTTTCAGATAAAACTACAAGGTAAAATTCATCCATACATTGTTTTTCGATAGCATGCTTCTGAACTGAGATAATAGCAAATGAATGTAAATCTTCGCAAATGAATGGTCGCAACCTTGCTTGCAAGAGTTTTTGGGAGTTTTCCTGGGGTTTTTTTTTGGAAGGAGCCTGGCCTGACCTGAAAAAGTAGTTGGAATCTTTGAAAAACTGCTGGAGGAAATCTTAGGAAAAAATATAATCATTGAAAGATCATTCCTTGTTAAATTTTCGAAGGGATTCCTTTTTCTGAGTATACATTGGAAGAATATTTTGAGAAACCTATGGTATATTTTCTGCAGGAATTTTCAAAATAATTTAAAAACGAAAACCTAGGAATGTTCCTTGATAAATCAGTCAATATTTTTTTTATGGAATTATCATATCAATTTAGAAGAATTGTTAGAAGATTTACCAGATTTAGGCGATTTAAGTATTTAGACGATTTACTAACATAATTATTGGAGAAATGCCTGAAGAAATTCCTGAGGGAGTTTATTTTTTGGAGATTCTTGCCCTAGGATTAACATTTTGGGATTTTTTTAGGTATACAAGGCCTCTAAGGATTCCTAGACGTTCGTCTAGAAATTTTTCTAAAAGATCCCTGGAATTTTAGGATGAATCCTCATAACGAACTTCTGTAGTAATCCGTAAAATTTCTATAATGATCCATAAAAGAAACTCCAATAGAAATCTCTGAAAGAAACTCCTGCAGCAATCTCTAGATGGAACTACTGGAGAAATCTCCAGTAATCCTGAAAGACTTCGTAAATTGAACTCTTGGAGGAAACCCCAACAAGAACTTCTAGAATAACTTTTCAGACATCCCTTGGAGAAATTCTCAGAGGAATTCCCAGAAGCAACTGCTGGAAGAATCTCTAAAGAGAATTCTTGGAGAATTCCTTAGAAGGAACTACTGGAGAAGTCTTCCCAGAGGGAACTCCTAGAAGAATCCTAAGAGAAAACTCCTGGAAGAATCTCTGAAAAGAACTCATGATAAATTCCTAGAATGAACTCATAGAGAAATTCTCAGAAGTATACCTACATAGATCGAAATCCGGGAGAAATCTACAGAAGGAAGTTCTAGAGGAATCCTCAGGAAAAACTTCTATAGGAACCCCAGAAAAAAAAATCCCTAAAAGGAACACCTAGATCAATCCACAGAAAGAGCTTCTGGAAAAAATCCCCAGAAAGAAATCCTGGAGGAATTCTCAGAGTTCACTCCTAGAGGAATCTCCAGAAGGAACTCCTAGAAAAGTTTCCAGAGAGAACTCCTGGATAATTCTGCGGATACACTCCTGAAAAAACTTGCCAACGAGTTCACAATTTCTTCCCTAGGAATCCTCCAGAAATCCCATATGAGTAAACCTCTAGAAGTTCCATTCAAGATGTCTCTGGCTATTTTTCCCATCACCAGTACCTTCCAAGAAATCCTCCAACAATTTCTCCGGAGAAGCCTCCATTTTTCCAAGCCAGGGAATTCTCCATCATTCCTGACTGGAGAACCTACAGTAATCCTGGAGAATGTTTTAGCAATCCTTTCTAGAAAATTCTCCAACAGTTATATCCGAGTGTATACAATTTCTTCCGACACCGACAGCTTCTAGGAAATCTCCTGCAGTGTGTCTCACTAGCAATATATGACCCCTCCGGTCCTTCTGAAACCATATCCGTTTTGAAAAATTCCAGCTACATTCAATCCTGTTTTTACACGACTTTTTACGCGATTTTCCATCCATCGCGAAAAAACAGAAATGAGTGTACACTAGTATTTAAACAGACACTAAAGTTTAATGTTTTCAATGTCGATTTAATGTTCTTGGGTGCAGTATGACTTTTCATTGATTTGTGACACTAAATTTTGTTGTTCATAAAACTGAGGCTCAAAATCTCGATAAATCGGCTATTCCATCGCCAAAGCATTCAGAGAAAAACTTCTCACGCGAAGAAAACTTTTTCATTCCATGGGATGAGCCCAGCCCAGCATAACCGAAACAGATTTCCATTAACGATCCGTTACTGTCAGCAGTTGTCCGTGAAAGCATTCATTAGGCTTTGTGTGTGTGTGTGTGTGTGTGTGTGTGTGTGTGTGTGTGTGTGTGTGTGTGTGTGTGTGTGTGTGTGTGTGTAACAAACAACAAGGAATGGGTCTGGGTGTCTGGTGGTGGTAATACATTCTCCGATGAAAGAAAACCGGCCGGTTGTCAGTGAACCAGACTCGGGAAAGTTCATCTCGCCCGTGTCGCGTCGCCACTGCTCGAGCCGGTTAACGATATTGTTTATCTAGATCCGTGGGCTCCGTTCCGTTTCCTCGCCACGTCGAATCCAATTTGGGCGGCGTTTCATTAACTGGACGGACGGATAGACGTCGGACAAGGGTGTTTGCGTTCAATGGCCGTGTGGCTGGCTGCCATTCATCTGGGACTAGAACATGATCCTTACTTACGAATGAAAGTTTATATGATGACGGGTGGGCGGTAAGACATTCAAACATTCACACAACAATATGATGCAAAAAGGCTTTTTGTGTGCTTTCTTGATTCGCTCAAGTTCGGATGAACGACGATGGTTGAACGTTACTCTGCGAAAATTTTATGAATGAAATAGCAGTCGGAATAAGTTGAGAGAAGAAGAATCCGTATTGGCCTCTTAGAGCTATTTACGTCGAATCACTACCGCTGTCGTCACTGTTCAATGTTTGGCGATTACCACTTCGAACAGCTGCTCAAACTGTGGACAAAGGGATAAAGTTGCTAAGGGAGATATGGATATACCAGGCAGTGCTGATTGACATCGAGAATCGCATTGGATCCATTATGGACGCTGTTATTTATCATTTCTTTGCCTAGTTTATATCTTCCTCCAAACGGTAGGCACCTTCGACAGTGTTCCTCGGTGTAGGCTTTTCCGGGCTGGATTTACCAAGTGGATGAAGATTTATGTTCTCGCGCTGAAGTGCTGTGTTGAGCGCTTACCGATTCGAGGCGAATCGATCTCCAGGAACTTTGCATGGCACTAGATGATTTATGTTTATCCCGGGCTGAGTACTGGCGACTGATGGCGGTGCTGGGTGCTTGCATCCATCTCGTGCCAAAGCACAACAAAAGGTAGAGAATGTGGGCAAACGAATCAATTTGAGCAAGCATGGGTGTGTGTTTTGACAAGAATTCTTATTTTGGATCTTAATTCTGGTCTTATGTAGAATATTTCTGAATCATGGATAGATTATTCATTCAACGAACGAGAGAAGTTCATATTCTTCATGAATTTCTATTTGAAATTGCCGAGGTTTCATCACAGACAAACGACGTGTACTCATCGTTCCACATTTTAACGGAAAATTCAAATATTCTGATGTTCGCAAACCGCTCGTACACGGCGCTCGCATCGTTCTTACTCCTTTTTGACGTTTACTCTCAAACGACATCTACTTAGTGGCTTGTCATATACAGCATGATAAGCATTGGGCGATTATGCTTTCGTCACGATGATTTTAATTGAACTTTGTTTCAAACGATACGGCTTTTTGTGGTTTCATCATTCTTCTGATCTGTGAGGGACACCATTTAGTGTACATATACGGCTTCTTCTTCTTCTTATTGTTCTTCTTCTTCTTCTTCTTCTTCTTCTTCTTCTTCTTCTTCTTCTTCTTCTTCTTCTTCTTCTTCTTCTTCTTCTTCTTCTTCTTCTTCTTCTTCTTCTTCTTCTTCTTCTTCTTCTTCTTCTTCTTCTTCTTCTTCTTCTTCTTCTTCTTCTTCCTCCTTTTCTTCTTCTTCCTTTTCTTCTTCTTCTTTTCTTCTTCTTCTTCTTTATGATTCAACGTTCGCATTGGAACTTGGCCTGCCTCTCTTCAACTTAATGTTATTAGAGCACTTCCACAGTTATTAATTGAAGGGCTTTCTTTCCTTGCCATTGCATGAATTTGTACAATGTGTGGCAAGTACAATGACACACTATGACCAGGGAGTCGAGAAATTTTTCCCGAACGGAACGGGAATCGAATCCACCGTCTCCGGATTGGCGATCCATAGCATTAACCACTAGGCTAACTGGAGACCCAGTTTTGTGGAGTTTTGTGTACTAGGACTGTCCAATTTTAAAAAAAATGAAAATTTGTATGGGACGTATACATTGGTTGGACCACCCCCTCTCCCCAAAAGACTACGTGATTTATGGACGTCTCCTGTCCAATGTAAATTTCAGAAACTCCAAGAACTCCCATGAGTATAGGTTTTCGGAGGCATTTCAGCGAGTTTCAGGGTATTTTCAGCGGGTTTCAGACAAGTTGAAGGATGTTTCAGGAGGATTTTCGGGATGTTTTGGATGCTCTCCGGTGCGGAGAGTCTGAGGGAGCTTCAGGGAGTTTTGATGGATTTTCAGCGGGTTCAGAGGCGTTACATGAGATTTTAGGGGCGTTTTTTTTTTGTCTGTATTAACGAGATTTTTAGTCTTAGGCTAGTTCATCTCGGGACCCACGCTTTACTTCCCTTCCGAAGGAAGAACCCATATTTTGTGAGTATGTTGGGAGTGGGATTCGATCCCAGGTCCTCGGCGTGATAGTCTTGTGTTCTAACCACCACACCAGGTCCGCTCCACTTTTTTAGGGGCGTTTTTGAGGTTTCGAAGGGCCTCAGGTGCGCTACAGAGGATCCGAGGGGGTTTCCAGAAGCATTTTAGGTAGTTTCTGAGTACTTCCAGTTTCAGAGGCGCAAGAGGGGACTGCAGGGGCGGCCTCATATGCATTTCGGAGAGTTTCGGAGGACTTTCAGCGAGTTTACGAGGCGGTACAGGGACCGTTAAGGGTATCCAGCCAGTTAGCCTAGTGGTTAAGGCTATGAATCGCCGCCAATCCGGAAACGACGGGCTTGATTCCCGTGTATCATTGTGCTTGCCTCACATTATACAATAACAAATTATAGAAGATTTGTGTGGACTTCAGAGGGTTTTCGAACACATACCAGGGATTTTTGATACATTTCCAGTGAATTTTCAAAGGCTTTATAGGTTATTTCAGGTGCATTTTCATTTTGGGGGTGGCTTTTGGAGAGTCTCAGGTATGAGGTGGTCAGAAGTGGTCTGAAGGGATTTCAGGGGGCTTTTGTAGGGCTTTCTACGAGTTTCAAAAGCGTTACAGGAGGCTTCAGGGGCGTTGTCGGGGTTTCAGAGGGTCTCTGAACAAAACGCAAGATTTTTTAATTTTATTAAATTCTATATTTTAAAAAGTTGTAAAATTCGATATTGAGCTAAAACTCAAAAACTGTTCTACTTTGAATTTTTTGAAGCACGGTTTCGAAATCAGCGCTAAATTATGCTGCAAAAATTTTGGTCGTTGACGGAAGTTCACGATTTTCGTTTTATTTTGTAAACTTGTGTAATCGGTACAAATATTGCTAAGCACATATTCCAAACTATATAGGATGCATTAATCGTCATTAGTAAGATATTTTGCACATTAGTATACGATTATGATGCCATTGGTGACAGGCCGGATACAGGATTCGATTATCTAGAGTCACATTCCCATGCTTTGCTCTGCATCGAGTCTTGTCTGTATGCGTCAATTCCACGCGTTGCATTTTCCACCAGGGGTCTCCAGTTAGACTTTGTGAATAAGGTTTTGGACCGCCAATTCAGAGACAGCGGGTTCGATTCCCATTCCGGTCGGGGACTTTTCTAGACATTCCTATGCATAGTCTATAATTGTACTTGCCCCACAATATACAAACTCATACAATGGCAGGCAAAGGAAGCCCTTTAATTAATAATTGTGATAGTACTCAAAGAACACTAAGTTGAAGAGAGACATCCCTAGTTCCATTGGGAACGTAGAGTCACAAAGTAGAAGTAGAAGAAGATAAGGCGTTTTCTGTTAGATTTTTTTTTTTCTGTTCGGGTGAGCTACTGCGGCCAGTATTTAGATCTTTTGTGGCATTACCCGTATCCTTAGTATGTAGTGCATGTCGTACTACTCCATTGTCATTGAGAGGCAATGAAGAATCGATTTCTGTACAGTTCCAGAGCTGCAAGAAATCGATTGCGAGGAAAAGGTCCCGTTATCATAGAGATTTAAATCCCAGTGAAAGAGCGCCCCTAATCAAACACAATCTATTTGTATTCTGAGAAAAACAAAACGGCGGTACTGATATTTATCCATGCATCGGAACTCTAGCCCCATCCATGTACATACATACATTTATTCAACAATAGTACGCCACAATACTCGGTTTGTGGCTGCCGCTCTCCATCCTCGGTCGCGCCCAATGCTCGCCAAGTCACGCTCCACCTGGTCCGTCCATCGCGCTCTCTGCGCTCCACGCCTTCTTGTGCCAACCGGATCCGTTGCAAACACCAGCTTTGCAGGGTTGTTGTCCGGCATTCTTGCAACATGCCCTGCCCAACGTATCCTTCCGGCTTTGGCCACCTTCTGGATGCTGGGTTCGCCGTAAAGTGCAGCGAGCCCGTGGTTCATCCTTCTCCGCCACACACCGTTCTCCTGCACACCGCCGAAGATCGTCCTTAGCACGCGTCGCTCGAAAACTCCGAGTGCTGGTAGGTCCTCCTCGAGCATGGTCCATGTCTCGTGCCCGTAGAGGATCACCGGTCTTATTAGCGTTTTGTACATGGTGCATTTGGTGCGTGGGTGAATCTTTTTCGACCGCAGTTTCTTCTGGAGCCCGTAGTAGGCCCGACTTCCGCTGATGATGCGCCTCCGAATTTCTCGGCTCACGTTGTTGTCAGCCGTCAGTAAGGATCCGAGGTAGACGAATTCCTCCACCACCTCAAAAGTATCCCCGTCTATCGTAACATTACTACCCAGACGGATCCGGTCGTTTTCGGTTCCGCCTACCAGCATGTACTTTGTTTTTGAGGCATTCACCACCAGTCCGACCTTTGCTGCTTCGCGTTTCAGGCGGGTGTACAGTTCTGCCACCGTTCCAAATGTTCTAGCGATAATGTTCATGTCGTCCGCAAAGCATACAAATTGACCGGATTTTGTGAAAATCGTTCCCCGGCTGTTGAGCCCGGCTCGTCGCATCACACCTTCCAGCGCGATGTTGAACAGTAGACATGAGAGTCCGTAACCTTGTCGCAGTCCCCGGCGAGATACGAATGAACTGGATAGTTCACCCGAAACCCTTACGCAGTTTTGCACACCGTCCATCATTGCTTTAATCAGTCTAGTCAGCTTCCCAGGAAAGCCGTTTTCGTCCATGATTTTCCATAGCTCTGCGCGGTCGATACTATCGTATGCCGCTTTGAAGTCGATGAACAGGTGGTGCGTTGGGACCTGGTATTCACGGCATTTCTGGAGGATTTGCCGTACGGTAAAGATCTGGTCCGTTGTCGACCGGCAGTCGATGAAGCCGGCTTGATAACTTCCCACGAACTCATTTGTTTTAGGTGACAGACGACGGAAGATGATCTGGGATAGCACTTTGTAGGCGGCATTCAAAATAGTGATCGCCCTGAAGTTCTCACATTCCAAATGGTCGCCTTTCTTGTGAATGGGGCAGATTACTCCTTCCTTCCACTCCTCCGGTAGCTGTTCGGTTTCCCAGATCTTGATTATCAGCCGATGCAGACAGGTGGCCAACTTTTCTGGGCCCATCTTGATGAGTTCAGCTGCGATACCATCCTTACCAGCTGCTTTGTTGGTTTTGAGCTGGTGAATGGCATCCTTAACTTCCCTCAGCGTGGGATTTGGTTCATTTCCGCCCTCCGCTGCACTGGCGTCGTCGTTTCCTCCGTTGCCGTGGGCTCACATGCCTACGTTTTCCACGCCGTTCAGATGCTGATCGAAATGCTGCTTCCACCTTTCGATCACCTCACGTCCGTCCGTCAAGAGGCCTCCGTCTTTATTCCTGCATATTTCGGCTCGCGGCACGAAGCCGTTGCGGGATGCGTTGAGCTTCTGATAGAACTTCCGTGTTTCTTGGGAACGGCACAGCAGTTCCATTTCTTCACACTCCGCTTCTTCCAGGCGGCGCTTTTTCTCCCGAAAGAGGCGGGTCTGCTGTTTCCGCTTCTGTTTGTAACGTTCCACGTTCTGTCGAGTCCCTTGCTGCAGCATTACCGCCCTCGCTGCGTTCTTCTCCTCCAAAACCGTTCTGCACTCTTCGTCGAACCATTCGTTTCGTCGATTCCGTTCCACATACCCGATGGTGCTCTCGGCTGCGTCGTTGATGGCTGCTTTCACTGTACTCCAGCAGTCCTCTAGAGGGGCCTCATCGAGCTCGCCCTCGTCTGGCAACGCGGCTTCGAGATTCTGCGCGTATGCTGAGGCGACATCCGGTTGCTTCAGTCGCTCTAGGTTGTACCGTGGCGGTCGCCGGTACCGTACATTGTTGATGACGGAGAGTTTTGGGCGCAGTTTGACCATCACCAGATAGTGGTCGGAGTCGATGTTGGCGCCACGATAGGTCCTGACGTCGATAATGTCGGAGAAGTGCCGTCCGTCAATCAGAACGTGGTCGATTTGAGATTCCGTCTGCTGTGGTGATCTCCAGGTGTAACGATAAGGGAGGCTGTGTTGGAAAAAGGTGCTACGTATGGCCATATTTTTGGAGGCGGCGAAATCAATGAGTCGTAGGCCGTTTTCGTTCGTCTGCTGGTGGGCGCTGAACTTACCAATCGTCGGTCTAAGTTCCTCCTCCTGGCCTACCTGAGCGTTCAAATCTCCTATGATGATCTTGACGTCGTGGCTTGGGCAGCGGTCGTACTCGCGTTCGAGCTGCGCGTAAAATGCGTCCTTGTCATCATCAGTACTTCCGGAGTGTGGGCTGTGCACGTTTATTATGCTGAAGTTGAAGAATCGGCCCTTGATCCTCAACCTGCACATTCTTTCGTCGATCGGCCACCAACTGATCACGAGCCTCTGCATATCACCCATCACGATAAAAGCTGTTCCCAGCTCGCGTGTGTTGCCGCAGCTCTGGTAGATGGTATGATTACCTCTAAACGTACGCACCATGGATCCTGTCCAACACACCTCCTGCAGCGCTACGATGCCGAACCCGCGGTCCTTCAGTAGATCGGCGAGTATGCGGGTGCTCCCAATGAAGTTGAGAGATCGGCAGTTCCACGTACCGAGTTTCCAATCGCAAGTCCTTTTTGTTCGCTGGGGTCGTTGCCGTTGGTCTCGGTTCGTATTATTCTGTTGCTGATTTTCCGTTACAATGGTTTTTTTACGGCTGGCTCGTAGGGCCTGACACCAACCCCCTACTTTCCGGAGGACCATAGTGCACAGTTTAGCTTAGAGCCCTTCCCTGGCACTCGGACGTAGATCAGCCGCCCCTAACATGGGGATCAGACGCTGTTGTGAGCCGCTCCTCCTGGAGAACAGACGCTCAGGTTTGCCGAAGCAAACCCCCCATTCCCTGTCAGCCTACGACCAAAGTTCCCACCGGGGTTGGTTACCCGATCTTCCCTAAGGTTGCTCATAGTTTCCGGCCGGTACCGCTTGGAGGTAGGGATAGGAGTTGCTGGGCAGAGGCTAGTGGATCACAATGGGATCTGAATTGCGCAGCATATCCAGCCTTTACCGTGCCAAGTGCAAGTGTATTTTGATAAATAAACGCCTTCGGAAAAAAGGTGTTTCAATTATATGACGCTCCAATATATCACGCGAAATTTTTTTTTTCATTCGTGATATAATCGAAAAAGTACTGTATCAGCGAGTATGATTTTGCATATTTTATTGCAATTTTAATGGACAGACTCTGTGGGGAACATAATTAAATGTCTGATCAAATTTACAAACATACAAACATTTTACAAGAAAAAAACCCAGATTAATCCACCTAGTGGTGATAGTGCCTTTCTCGTCGAATATGTACTCATAAACTTTTCTTCGACGTTAGCCAAAATGTTCCTGAATCCTGAAAACACTTTACACTAGCAACAATTTTAACAAAGCCATCATCGATTTTCGAAACTTATTGATGATACATATTCCGATGTTTTATGTTCAACAACAAAACAGAGCAGAAAAACATCAGACCTCTCAGTTGACTGCTTGACCATCTTAACCCTAGTCGTGTATTGGGGTCATTGTGACCCCATTCCATCCACTACGGCAGTGGGGTGAGCGTCAGCTAATACTTGAAGAAGGTTAACTTTATTCACAATCACAGATCACTTTGTGATCTTCGCCAATGTTTATTTCAGCACACTTTAGGCTATATTGTATTATCATTGATAACACGATTCATGTAAAATTTGACCTTCCTACGAGGAAAATGCAGAAAATGTAGATTTTCCATTCAAATTTCAATCGCAATGAGAAGAGTGAGGGCTCAACCAGCCGCACCCTAATTGTGAGCAGTAATTTTAGAAGCATAAGGAGATTGGAGATTGAAAAACTGTATAAGGTTGATGCGATTAAATTATATTTTTATATTAAACGTTGATCCATCCTACTATACATTTACACCGCAGGAATCTGAAATGGTGTGATTTGAAGAGATCGCTTTGGTAACGATTTCGTTCTCTCGCATATATGAAGACTTTGATCATTTCTTCATTTATAATCTTACCCAACGTTTACATGCTATCAAAAAAGCCACAATTTGATTTGTCGCTTTGACGTTTATTTTGTTAACCTTTATAATTCCGCTATTTGATGTGCAGCTTGCATGGGTTTGGTTAAATTTTACGTTTTACTACTTCCGGCGGGACACCTGGAACTGATTCCGGTTGTCTCAAATATGGTCTTAGACTATGTTTTTGTCAACTGTCCATCACGTGACCTGAAAATCCGGAAATTGATGTGATTTGAGGCTATTTTCTTGCTAACCGTTCGACAAATTTTCGAAAATGCCGCGATTATGTATCGCATGCATGGTTTTGGTTCACTTCTATCAAATCACACCCGCAACTGATTCCGAACTACTGTGGCCTGAGACTATTTTCTTGTTGACCGTTCATCAGATTATCAAAAACGCCGCTATGGTTTAGTTCCTTTCTATATTTTACCACTTCCGACGCGTTACTCGTCTTGTCACCAGTTCTGGAATACTACCGGTTC